>NW_024470678.1:0-106751 GCF_017639515.1 Carcharodon carcharias
GAGAGAGAGTCGCAGCACCTTCAGGGGAGGGCGAGGGGGAGAGAGAGTCAGCACCTTCAGGGGAGGGGGAGGAGAGAAGAGTCAGCACCTTCAGGGGAGGGGAGGGAGAGAGAGTCAGCACCTTCAGGGGAGGGGGAGGGGGAGAGAGAGTCAGCACTTCAGGGGAGGGGGAGAGAGAGAGTCAGCACCTTCAGGGGAGGGGGAGAGAGAGTCAGCACCTTCAGGGGAGGGGGAGAGAGAGTCAGCACCTTCAGGGGAGGGGGAGAGAGAGTCAGCACCTTCAGGGGTGGGGGAGAGAGAGTCAGCACCTTCAGGGGAGGGGGGGAGAGAGAGTCAGCACCTTCAGGGGGGGGAGAGAGAGAGTCAGCACCTTCAGGGGAGGGGGAGAGAGAGTCAGCACCTTCAGGGGAGGGGAGAGAGAGTCAGCACCTTCAGGGGAGGGGGGAGAGAGAGTCAGCACCTTCAGGGGGGGGAGAGAGAGAGTCAGCACCTTCAGGGGAGGGGGGAGAGAGAGAGTCAGCACCTTCAGGGGAGGGGGAGGGGGAGAGAGAGTCAGCACCTTCAGGGGAGGGGGAGGGAGAGAGAGAGTCAGCACCTTCAGGGGAGGGGGAGAGAGAGTCAGCACCTTCAGGGGAGGGGGAGAGAGAGTCAGCACCTTCAGGGGAGGGGGAGAGAGAGTCAGCACCTTCAGGGGAGGGGGAGAGAGAGTCAGCACCTTCAGGGGAGGGGGAGAGAGAGAGTCAGCACCTTCAGGGGAGGGGAGAGAGAGTCAGCACCTTCAGGGGAGGGGGAGGGGAGAGAGAGTCAGCACCTTCAGGGGAGGGGAGGGGGAGAGAGAGTCAGCACCTTCAGGGAGGGGGAGAGAGAGAGTCAGCACCTTCAGGGGAGGGGGAGAGAGAGTCAGCACCTTCAGGGGAGGGGAGAGAGAGTCAGCACCTTCAGGGGAGGGGGAGGGGGAGAGAGAGTCAGCACCTTCAGGGGAGGGGGAGAGAGAGTCAGCACCTTCAGGGAGGGGGGAGAGAGAGTCAGCACCTTCAGGGGAGGGGAGGGAGAGAGAGAGTCAGCACCTTCAGGGGAGGGGGAGGGGGGAGAGAGTCAGCACCTTCAGGGGAGGGGGAGGGGGAGAGAGAGAGTCAGCACCTTCAGGGGAGGGGGAGGGGGAGAGAGAGTCAGCACCTTCAGGGGAGGGGGAGAGAGAGTCAGCACCTTCAGGGGAGGGAGAGAGAGTCAGCACCTTCAGGGGAGGGGGAGGGGGAGAGAGAGTCAGCACCTTTGGGAGGGGGAGGGGAGAGAGAGTCAGCACCTTCAGGGAGGGGGAGGGGGAGAGAGAGTCAGCACCTTCAGGGGAGGGGGGGGGAGAGAGAGTCAGCACCTTCAGGGGAGGGGGAGGGGGAGAGAGAGTCAGCACCTTCAGGGGAGGGGGAGGGAGAGAGAGTCAGCACCTTCAGGGAGGGGAGGGGGAGAGAGAGTCAGCACCTTCAGGGGAGGGGGAGGGGGAGAGAGAGTCAGCACCTTCAGGGGATGGGGAGGGGGAGAGAGAGTCAGCACCTTCAGGGGAGGGGGAGGGGGAGAGAGAGTCAGCACCTTCAGGGGAGGGGGAGGGGGAGAGAGAGTCAGCACCTTCAGGGGAGGGGGAGAGAGAGTCAGCACCTTCAGGGGAGGGGGAGGGGGAGAGAGAGTCAGCACCTTCAGGGGAGGGGGAGGGGGAGAGAGAGTCAGCACCTTCAGGGGAGGGGGAGAGAGAGTCAGCACCTTCAGGGGAGGGGAGGGGGAGAGAGAGTCAGCACCTTCAGGGGAGGGGGAGGGGAGAGAGAGTCAGCACCTTCAGGGGAGGGGAGAGAGAGTCAGCACCTTCAGGGAGGGGGAGAGAGAGTCAGCACCTTCAGGGGAGGGGGAGAGAGAGTCAGCACCTTCAGGGGAGGGGGCGGGGGAGAGAGTCAGCACCTTCAGGGGAGGGGAGAGAGAGTCAGCACCTTCAGGGGAGGGGGAGAGAGAGTCAGCACCTTCAGGGGAGGGGGAGGGGGAGAGAGAGTCAGCACCTTCAGGGAGGGGGAGGGGGAGAGAGAGTCAGCACCTTCAGGGGAGGGGGAGAGAGAGTCAGCACCTTCAGGGGAGGGGGAGAGAGAGTCAGCACCTTCAGGGGAGGGGGGAGAGAGAGTCAGCCTTCAGGGGGGGGGGAGAGAGAGTCAGCACCTTCAGGGGAGGGGGAGAGAGAGTCAGCACCTTCAGGGGAGGGGGAGAGAGAGTCAGCACCTTCAGGGGAGGGGGAGAGAGAGTCAGCACCTTCAGGGGAGGGGGGAGAGAGAGTCAGCACCTTCAGGGGAGGGGGAGAGAGAGTCAGCACCTTCAGGGGAGGGGGAGAGAGAGTCAGCACCTTCAGGGGAGGGGGAGAGAGAGAGAGTCAGCACCTTCAGGGGAGGGGGAGAGAGAGTCAGCACCTTCAGGGGAGGAAGAGGGGGAGAGAGAGTCAGCACCTTCAGGGGAGGGGGAGAGAGAGTCAGCACCTTCAGGGGAGGGAGAGAGAGTCAGCACCTTCAGGGGAGGAGGGGGAGGGGGAGAGAGAGTCAGCACCTTCAGGGAGGGGGAGGGAGAGAGAGAGTCAGCACCTTCAGGGGAGGGGGAGAGAGAGTCAGCACCTTCAGGGGGGGGGAGAGAGAGTCAGCACCTTCAGGGGAGGGGAGAGAGAGGGGAGGAGGAGAGGAGAGAGAGTCAGCACCTTCAGGGGAGGGGGAGAGAGAGTCAGCACCTTCAGGGGAGGGGGAGAGAGAGTCAGCACCTTCAGAGGAGGGGGAGAGAGAGTCAGCACCTTCATGGGAGGGGGAGAGAGAGTCAGCACCTTCAGGGGAGGGGGAGAGAGAGTCAGCACCTTCAGGGGAGGGGGAGAGAGAGTCAGCACCTTCAGAGGAGGGGGAGAGAGAGTCTGCACCTTCAGAGGAGGGGGAGAGAGAGTCAGCACCTTCAGGGGAGGGGGAGAGAGAGTCAGCACCTTCAGGGGAGGGGGTGAGGGGGTCAGCACCTTCAGGGGAGGGGGAGAGAGAGTCAGCACCTTCAGGGGAGGGGGAGGGAGAGAGAGAGAGTCAGCACCTTCAGGGGAGGGGGAGAGAGAGTCAGCACCTTCAGAGGAGGGGGAGAGAGAGTCAGCACCTTCAGGGGAGGGGGAGAGAGAGAGTCAGCACCTTCAGGGGATGGGGAGTGAGAGAGAGCGAGAGTCAGCACCTTCAGGGGAGGGGGAGAGAGAGTCAGCACCTTCAGGGGAGGGGGAGAGAGAGTCAGCACCTTCAGGGGAGGGGGAGAGAGAGAGTCAGCACCTTCAGGGGAGGGGGAGGGGGAGAGAGAGTCAGCACTTCAGGGGAGGGGGAGAGAGAGTCAGCACCTTCAGGGGAGGGGGAGGGGGAGAGAGAGTCAGCACCTTCAGGGGAGGGGGGAGAGAGAGTCAGCACCTTCAGGGGAGGGGGAGAGAGAGAGAGTCAGCACCTTCAGGGGAGGGGGAGGAGAGAGAGTCAGCACCTTCAGGGGAGGGGGAGAGAGAGTCAGCACCTTCAGGGGAGGGGGAGAGAGAGTGAGAGTCAGCACCTTCAGGGGAGGGAGAGAGAGTCAGCACCTTCAGGGGAGGGGGAGGGGGAGAGAGAGTCAGCACCTTCAGGGGAGGGGGAGAGAGAGTCAGCTCCTTCAGGGGAGGGGGGGGGGGGAGAGAGAGTCAGCACCTTCAGGGGAGGGGGAGGGGGAGAGAGAGTCAGCACCTTCAGGGGAGGGGGAGAGAGAGTCAGCACCTTCAGGGGAGGGGGAGGGGAGAGAGAGTCAGCACCTTCAGGGGAGGGGGGAGAGAGAGAGTCAGCACCTTCAGGGGGGGGGGGGAGAGAGAGAGTCAGCACCTTCAGGGGAGGGGGAGAGAGAGTCAGCACCTTCAGGGGAGGGGGAGGGGGAGAGAGAGTCAGCACCTTCAGGGGAGGGGGAGAGAGAGTCAGCACCTTCAGGGGAGGGGAGAGAGAGAGTCAGCACCTTCAGGGGAGGGGGAGGGAGAGAGAGTCAGCACCTTCAGGGGAGGGGGGAGAGAGAGTCAGCACCTTCAGGGGAGGGGGAGAGAGAGAGTCAGCACCTTCAGGGAGGGGGAGGGGGAGAGAGAGTCAGCACCTTCAGGGGAGGGGGAGAGAGAGAGTCAGCACCTTCAGGGGAGGGGGAGAGAGAGTCAGCACCTTCAGGGGAGGGGGAGGAGAGAGAGTCAGCACCTTCAGGGGAGGGGGAGAGAGAGTCAGCACCTTCAGGGGAGGGGGAGAGAGAGTCAGCACCTTCAGGGAGGGGGGAGAGAGAGTCAGCACCTTCAGGGGAGGGGGAGAGAGAGTCAGCACCTTCAGGGGAGGGGGGAGAGAGAGTCAGCACCTTCAGGGGAGGGGGAGAGAGAGTCAGCACCTTCAGGGGAGGGGGAGAGAGAGTCAGCACCTTCAGGGGAGGGGGAGAGAGAGTCAGCACCTTCAGGGGAGGGGGAGAGAGAGTCAGCACCTTCAGGGGAGGGGGAGGGGAGAGAGAGTCAGCACCTTCAGGGGAGGGGGGGAGAGAGAGAGTCAGCACCTTCAGGGGAGGGGGAGAGAGAGTCAGCACCTTCAGGGGAGGGGGAGAGAGAGTCAGCACCTTCAGGGGAGGGGGAGAGAGAGTCAGCACCTTCAGGGGGGGGAGAGAGAGTCAGCACCTTCAGGGGAGGGGGAGAGAGAGTCAGCACCTTCAGGGGAGGGGGAGAGAGAGTCAGCACCTTCAGGGGAGGGGAGAGAGAGTCAGCACCTTCAGAGGAGGGGGAGAGAGAGTCAGCACCTTCAGGGGAGGGGGAGAGAGAGTCAGCACCTTCAGGGGAGGGGGGAGAGAGAGAGACAGAGAGAGTCAGCACCTTCAGGGGAGGGGGAGAGAGAGTCAGCACCTTCAGGGGAGGGGGAGAGAGAGTCAGCACCTTCAGGGGAGGGGAGGAGAGAGAGTCAGCACCTTCAGGGGAGGGGGGGGGGAGAGAGAGTCAGCACCTTCAGGGAGGGGGAGGGGAGAGAGAGTCAGCACCTTCAGGGGAGGGGGAGAGAGAGTCAGCACCTTCAGGGGAGGGGGAGAGAGAGTCAGCACCTTCAGGGGAGGGGGAGAGAGAGTCAGCACCTTCAGGGGAGGGGAGGAGAGAGAGTCAGCACCTTCAGGGGAGGGGGAGAGAGAGTCAGCACCTTCAGGGGAGGGGGAGAGAGAGTCAGCACCTTCAGCGGAGGTGGAGGGAGAGAGTCAGCACCTTCAGGGGAGGGGGAGAGAGAGAGAGAGTCAGCACCTTCAGGGGAGGGGGAGAGAGAGGGAGAGAGTCAGCACCTTTAGGGGAGGGAGAGAGATGGAGAGAGAGAGTCAGCACCTTCAGGGGAGGGGGTGAGTCAGTCAGCACCTTCAGGGGAGGGGTAGAGAGAGAGAGAGAGAGTCAGCACCTTCAGGGGAGGGGGAGAGAGAGTCAGCACCTTCAGGGGAGGGGAGAGAGAGTCACCTTCAGGGGAGGGGGAGGGGGAGAGAGAGTCAGCACCTTCAGGGGAGGGGGAGGGGAGAGAGAGTCAGCACCTTCAGGGGAGGGGGAGAGAGAGTCAGCACCTTCAGGGGACGGGGAGAGAGAGAGAGTCAGCACCTTCAGGGGAGGTGGAGAGAGAGAGTCAGCACCTTCAGGGGAGGGGGGAGAGAGAGTCAGCACCTTCAGGGGAGGGGGAGAGAGAGTCAGCACCTTCAGGGGAGGGGGAGAGAGAGTCAGCACCTTCAGGGGAGGGGGAGGGGGAGGGGGAGAGAGAGGCACCTTCAGGGGAGGGGGAGAGAGAGTCAGCACCTTCAGGGGAGGGGGAGAGAGAGTCAGCACCTTCAGGGGAGGGGAGAGAGAGTCAGCACCTTCAGGGGAGGGGAGGGGGAGAGAGAGTCAGCACCTTCAGGGAGGGGGGGAGAGAGAGTCAGCACCTTCAGGGGAGGGGGAGAGAGAGTCAGCACCTTCAGGGGAGGGGGAGGGGGAGAGAGAGTCAGCACCTTCAGGGGAGGGGAGGGGAGAGAGGGAGAGAGAGTCAGCACCTTCAGGGGGGGGGGGGGAGAGAGAGTCAGCACCTTCAGGGGAGGGGGAGAGAGAGTCAGCACCTTCAGGGGAGGGGGAGAGAGAGTCAGCACCTTCAGGGGGGGGGGAGAGAGAGAGAGTCAGCACCTTCAGGGGAGGGGGGAGAGAGAGTCAGCACCTTCAGGGGAGGGGAGAGAGAGTCAGCACCTTCAGGGGAGGGGAGAGAGAGTCAGCACCTTCAGGGGAGGGGGAGGGGGAGAGAGAGTCAGCACCTTCAGGGGAGGGGGAGCGAGAGTCAGCACCTTCAGGGGAGGGGGAGAGAGGGAGAGTCAGCACCTTCAGGGGAGGGGGAGAGAGAGTCAGCACCTTCAGGGGAGGGAGAGACAGAGAGAGTCAGCCTTCAGGGGAGGGGGAGGGAGAGAGAGTCAGCACCTTCAGGGGAGGGGGAGAGAGAGTCAGCACCTTCAGGGGAGGGGGGGGGGAGAGAGAGTCAGCACCTTCAGGGGAGGGGGGGAGGGGGAGGGAGAGAGAGTCAGCACCTTCAGGGGAGGGGGAGGAGAGAGAGTCAGCACCTTCAGGGGAGGGGAGGAGAGAGAGTCAGCACCTTCAGGGGAGGGGGAGAGAGAGTCAGCACCTTCAGGAGGGGGGAGGAGAGAGAGTCAGCACCTTCAGGGGAGGGGGAGAGAGAGTCAGCACCTTCAGGGGAGAGAGAGAGAGTCAGCACCTTCAGGGGAGGGGGAGAGAGAGTCAGCACCTTCAGGGGAGGGGGAGAGAGAGTCAGCACCTTCAGGGGAGGGAGAGGGGGAGAGAGAGTCAGCACCTTCAGGGGAGGGGAAGAGAGAGAGAGTCAGCACCTTCAGGGGAGGGGGAGGGGGAGAGAGAGTCAGCACCTTCAGGGGAGGGGGAGAGAGAGTCAGCACCTTCAGGGGAGGGGGAGAGAGAGTCAGCACCTTCAGGGGAGGGGGAGAGAGAGTCAGCACCTTCAGGGGAGGGGGAGGGGGAGAGAGAGTCAGCACCTTCAGGGGAGGGGAGGGAGAGAGAGTCAGCACCTTCAGGGGAGGGGGAGAGAGAGTCAGCACCTTCAGGGGAGGGGGAGGGGGAGAGAGAGTCAGCACCTTCAGGGGAGGGGGAGAGAGAGTCAGCACCTTCAGGGGAGGGGGAGAGAGAGAGAGTCAGCACCTTCAGGGGAGAGGGAGAGAGAGTCAGCACCTTCAGGCGAGGGGGAGGGGGAGAGAGAGTCAGCACCTTCAGGGGAGGGGGAGAGAGAGAGTCAGCACCTTCAGGGGAGGGGGAGGGGGAGAGAGAGTCAGCACCTTCAGGGGAGGGGAGGAGAGAGAGTCAGCACCTTCAGGGGAGGGGGAGGGGGAGAGAGAGTCAGCACCTTCAGGGGAGGGGGAGAGAGAGTCAGCACCTTCAGGGGAGGGGAGGGGGAGAGAGAGTCAGCACCTTCAGGGGAGGGGAGAGAGAGAGTCAGCACCTTCAGGGGAGGGGAGGGGGAGAGAGAGTCAGCACCTTCAGGGGAGGGGGAGAGAGAGTCAGCACCTTCAGGGGAGGGGGAGAGAGAGAGTCAGCACCTTCAGGGAGGGGGAGGGGGAGAGAGAGTCAGCACCTTCAGAGGAGGGTGAGAGAGATTCAGCACGTTCAGGGGAGGGGGAGAGAGAGTCAGCACCTTCGGGGGTGGGGAGAGATACTCAGCACCTTCAGGGGAGGGGGGAGAGAGAGTCAGCACCTTCAGGGGAGGGGGGAGAGAGAGTCAGCACCTTCAGGGGAGGGGGAGGGGGAGAGAGAGTCAGCACCTTCAGGGGAGGGGGAGAGAGAGTCAGCACCTTCAGGGGAGGGGGAGGGGGAGAGAGAGTCAGCACCTTCAGGGGAGGGGGAGGGGAGAGAGAGTCAGCACCTTCAGGGGAGGGGGAGAGGAGAGAGAGTCAGCACCTTCAGGGGAGGGGGAGAGAGAGTCAGCACCTTCAGGGGAGGGGGAGAGAGAGTCAGCACCTTCAGGGGAGGGGGAGGAGAGAGAGTCAGCACCTTCAGGGGAGGGGGAGAGAGAGTCAGCACCTTCAGGGGAGGGGGAGGGAGAGAGAGTCAGCACCTTCAGGGGAGGGGAGAGAGAGTCAGCACCTTCAGGGGAGGGGGAGAGAGAGTCAGCACCTTCAGGGGAGGGGGAGGGGGAGAGAGAGTCAGCACCTTCAGGGGAGGGAGAGAGAGAGTCAGCACCTTCAGGGGAGGGGGAGAGAGAGTCAGCACCTTCAGGGGAGGGGGAGGGGGAGAGAGAGTCAGCACCTTCAGGGGAGGGGGAGAGAGAGTCAGCACCTTCAGGGGAGGGGGAGAGAGAGAGAGTCAGCACCTTCAGGGGAGGGGAGGGGGAGAGAGAGTCAGCACCTTCAGGGGAGGGGAGGGGGAGAGAGAGTCAGCACCTTCAGGGGAGGGGAGGGGGAGAGAGAGTCAGCACCTTCAGGGGAGGGGGAGAGAGAGTCAGCACCTTCAGGGAGGGGAGGGGAGAGAGAGTCAGCACCTTCAGGGGAGGGGGAGAGAGAGTCAGCACCTTCAGGGGAGGGGAGGGGAGAGAGAGTCAGCACCTTCAGGGGAGGGGGAGAGAGAGTCAGCACCTTCAGGGAGGGGGAGGGGAGAGAGAGTCAGCACCTTCAGGGGAGGGGGAGAGAGAGAGTCAGCACCTTCAGGGGAGGGGGAGAGAGAGTCAGCACCTTCAGGGGAGGGGGAGAGAGAGTCAGCACCTTCAGGGGAGGAGGAGGGGGAGAGAGAGAGTCAGCACCTTCAGGGGAGGGGGAGAGAGAGTCAGCACCTTCAGGGGAGGGGGAGGGGGAGAGAGAGTCAGCACCTTCAGGGGAGGGGGAGAGAGAGTCAGCACCTTCAGGGGAGGGGGAGAGAGAGTCAGCACCTTCAGGGGAGGGGGGGGGAGAGAGAGTCAGCACCTTCAGGGGAGGGGGAGAGAGAGTCAGCACCTTCAGGGGAGGGGGGGGGGAGAGAGAGTCAGCACCTTCAGGGGAGGGGGAGAGAGAGTCAGCACCTTCAGGGGAGGGGGAGGGGGAGAGAGAGTCAGCACCTTCAGGGGAGGGGAGGAGAGAGAGTCAGCACCTTCAGGGGAGGGGGAGGGAGAGAGAGAGTCAGCACCTTCAGGGGAGGGGGAGAGAGAGTCAGCACCTTCAGGGGGGGGGGGGGAGAGAGAGAGTCAGCACCTTCAGGGGAGGGGGAGGGGGAGAGAGAGAGTCAGCACCTTCAGGGGAGGGGGAGGGGGAGAGAGAGTCAGCACCTTCAGGGGAGGGGGAGGGGGAGAGAGAGTCAGCACCTTCAGGGGAGGGGGAGAGAGAGTCAGCACCTTCAGGGGAGGGGGAGAGAGAGTCAGCACCTTCAGGGGAGGGGGGGAGAGAGAGAGAGTCAGCACCTTCAGAGGAGGGAGAGAGAGAGTCAGCACCTTCAGGGGAGGGGGAGGGAGAGAGAGAGAGTCAGCACCTTCAGGGGAGGGGGATAGGGAGAGAGAGTCAGCACCTTCAGGGGAGGGGGAGAGAGAGTCAGCACCTTCAGGGGGGGGGAGAGAGAGAGAGTCAGCACCTTCAGGGGAGGGGAGGGGGAGAGAGAGTCAGCACCTTCAGGGGAGGGGGAGAGAGAGTCAGCACCTTCAGGGGAGGGGGAGGGGGAGAGAGAGTCAGCACCTTCAGGGGAGGGGGGAGAGAGAGTCAGCACCTTCAGGGGAGGGGGAGAGAGAGTCAGCACCCTTCAGGGGAGGGGAGAGAGAGTCAGCACCTTCAGGGAGGGGGAGGGAGGGGAGAGAGAGAGAGTCAGCACCTTCAGGGGAGGGGGAGAGAGAGTCAGCACCTTCAGGGGAGGGGAGGGGAGAGAGAGTCAGCACCTTCAGGGGAGGGGAGGGGGAGGGGAGAGAGAGTCAGCACCTTCAGGGGAGGGGGAGAGAGGGTCAGAGGGGGGGGAGAGAGAGTCAGCACCTTCAGGGGAGGGGGAGGGAGAGAGAGAGTCAGCACCTTCAGGGGAGGGGGAGAGAGAGTCAGCACCTTCAGGGAGAGGGGAGAGAGAGTCAGCACCTTCAGGGGAGGGGGGGGAGAGAGAGTCAGCACCTTCAGGGGAGGGGGAGAGAGAGTCAGCACCTTCAGGGAGGGGGAGGGGGAGAGAGAGTCAGCACCTTCAGGGGAGGGGGAGGGGAGAGAGAGTCAGCACCTTCAGGGGGAGGGGAGAGAGAGTCAGCACCTTCAGGGGAGGGGGAGGGGAGAGAGAGAGTCAGCACCTTCAGGGGAGGGGGAGAGAGAGTCAGCACCTTCAGGGGAGGGGGAGAGAGAGTCAGCACCTTCAGGGGAGGGGAGAGAGAGTCAGCACCTTCAGGGGAGGGGAGGGGGAGAGGAGGAGAGAGAGTCAGCACCTTCAGGGGAGGGGGAGAGAGAGTCAGCACCTTCAGGGGAGGGGGAGAGAGAGTCAGCACCTTCAGGGGAGGGGGAGAGAGAGTCAGCACCTTCAGGGGAGGGGGAGAGAGAGTCAGCACCTTCAGGGGGGGGGAGAGAGAGTCAGCACCTTCAGGGAGGGGGAGAGAGGAGAGAGAGTCAGCACCTTCAGGGGAGGGGGAGAGAGAGTCAGCACCTTCAGGGGAGGGGGAGGGGGAGAGAGAGTCAGCACCTTCAGGGGAGGGGGAGGGGAGAGAGAGTCAGCACCTTCAGGGGGAGGGGGAGAGGAGGGAGAGAGAGTCAGCACCTTCAGGGGAGGGAGAGAGAGTCAGCACCTTCAGGGAGAGGGGGGGGAGAGAGAGTCAGCACCTTCAGGGGAGGGGGAGGGGAGAGAGAGTCAGCACCTTCAGGGGAGGGGGAGAGAGAGTCAGCACCTTCAGGGAGGGGGGGGGGAGAGAGAGTCAGCACCTTCAGGGGAGGGGGAGAGAGAGTCAGCACCTTCAGGGGAGGGGGAGAGAGAGTCAGCACCTTCAGGGGAGGGGGGAGAGAGAGTCAGCACCTTCAGGGGAGGGGGAGAGAGAGTCAGCACCTTCAGGGGAGGGGGAGAGAGAGAGTCAGCACCTTCAGGGGAGGGGGAGAGAGAGTCAGCACCTTCAGGGGAGGGGAGAGAGAGTCAGCACCTTCAGGGGAGGGGGAGAGAGAGTCAGCACCTTCAGGGGAGGGGGAGGGAGAGAGAGTCAGCACCTTCAGGGGAGGGGGAGGAGAGAGAGAGAGTCAGCACCTTCAGGGGAGGGGGAGGGAGAGTCAGCACCTTCAGGGGAGGGGGAGAGAGAGTCAGCACCTTCAGGGGAGGGGGAGAGAGAGTCAGCACCTTCAGGGGAGGGGGAGAGAGAGTCAGCACCTTCAGGGGAGGGGGGAGAGAGAGTCAGCACCTTCAGGGGAGGGGGAGAGAGAGTCAGCACCTTCAGGGGAGGGGGGAGAGAGAGTCAGCACCTTCAGGGGAGGGGGAGAGAGAGTCAGCACCTTCAGGGGAGGGGGAGAGAGAGAGTCAGCACCTTCAGGGGAGGGGGAGAGAGAGTCAGCACCTTCAGGGGAGAGAGAGAGAGTCAGCACCTTCAGGGGAGGGGGAGGGAGAGAGAGTCAGCACCTTCAGGGGAGGGGGAGAGAGAGTCAGCACCTTCAGGGGAGGGGGAGAGAGAGTCAGCACCTTCAGGGGAGGGGGAGAGAGAGTCAGCACCTTCAGGGAGGGGGGAGGGGGAGAGAGTCAGCACCTTCAGGGGAGGGGAGGGGGAGAGAGAGTCAGCACCTTCAGGGAGGGGAGGGGGGAGAGAGAGTCAGCACCTTCAGGGGAGGGGGAGAGAGAGTCAGCACCTTCAGGGGAGGGGGAGGGGGAGAGAGAGTCAGCACCTTCAGGGGAGGGGGAGAGAGAGTCAGCACCTTCAGGGGAGGGGGAGGGGGAGAGAGAGTCAGCACCTTCAGGGGAGGGGAGGGAGAGAGAGTCAGCACCTTCAGGGGAGGGGGAGGGGAGAGAGAGTCAGCACCTTCAGGGGAGGGGGAGAGAGAGTCAGCACCTTCAGGGGAGGGGGGGGGGAGAGAGAGTCAGCACCTTCAGGGGAGGGGGGAGAGAGAGTCAGCACCTTCAGGGGAGGGGAGGGGGAGAGAGAGTCAGCACCTTCAGGGGAGGGGAGAGAGAGTCAGCACCTTCAGGGGAGGGGGAGAGAGAGTCAGCACCTTCAGGGGAGGGGGAGGGGGAGAGAGAGTCAGCACCTTCAGGGGAGGGGGAGGGGGAGAGAGAGTCAGCACCTTCAGGGGAGGGGGGGGGGAGAGAGAGTCAGCACCTTCAGGGGAGGGGGAGAGAGAGTCAGCACCTTCAGGGGAGGGGAAGAGAGAGAGAGTCAGCACCTTCAGGGGAGGGGGAGAGAGAGTCAGCACCTTCAGGGGAGGGGGAGAGGGAGAGAGAGTCAGCACCTTCAGGGGAGGGGGAGAGAGAGAGTCAGCACCTTCAGGGGAGGGGGAGAGAGAGTCAGCACCTTCAGGGGAGGGGGAGAGAGAGTCAGCACCTTCAGGGGAGGGGGAGAGAGAGTCAGCACCTTCAGGGGAGGGGGGAGAGAGAGTCAGCACCTTCAGGGGAGGGGGAGGGGGAGAGAGAGTCAGCACCTTCAGGGGAGGGGAGAGAGAGTCAGCACCTTCAGGGGAGGGGAGGGGGGAGAGAGAGTCAGCACCTTCAGGGGAGGGGGAGGGGGAGAGAGAGTCAGCACCTTCAGGGGAGGGGGAGAGAGAGTCTGCACCTTCAGAGGAGGGGGAGAGAGAGTCTGCACCTTCAGAGGAGGGGGAGAGAGAGTCTGCACCTTCAGAGGAGGGGGAGAGAGAGTCAGCACCTTCAGGGGAGGGGGAGAGAGAGAGTGCGAGAGTCAGCACCTTCAGGGGAGGGGGAGAGAGAGTCAGCACCTTCAGGGGAGGGGGAGAGAGAGAGAGAGTCAGCACCTTCAGGGGAGGGGGAGGGAGAGAGAGAGAGAGAGTCAGCACCTTCAGGGGAGGGGGAGAGAGAGAGAGTCAGCACCTTCAGGGGAGGGGGAGAGAGAGAGAGTCAGCACCTTCAGGGGAGGGGGAGGGGGAGAGAGAGTCAGCACCTTCAGGGGAGGGGGAGAGAGAGTCAGCACCTTCAGGGGAGGGGGAGGGGGAGAGAGGGGAGGAGGAGAGAGAGTCAGCATCAGGGGAGGGGGAGGGGGAGAGAGAGTCAGCACCTTCAGGGGAGGGGGGAGAGAGAGTCAGCACCTTCAGGGGAGGGGAGAGAGAGAGAGTCAGCACCTTCAGGGGAGGGGGAGAGAGAGTCAGCACCTTCAGGGGAGGGGGAGAGAGAGTCAGCACCTTCAGGGGAGGAGGAGGGGGAGAGAGAGTCAGCACCTTCAGGGGAGGGGGAGAGAGAGTCAGCACCTTCAGGGGGGGGAGGGGGAGAGAGAGTCAGCACCTTCAGGGGAGGGGGAGGGGGAGAGAGAGTCTAGCACCCTTCAGGGGAGGGGGAGGGGGAGAGAGAGTCAGCACCTTCAGGGGAGGGGGAGGAGAGAGTCAGCACCTTCAGGGGAGGGGGAGAGAGAGTCAGCACCTTCAGGGGAGGGGGGAGAGAGAGTCAGCACCTTCAGGGGAGGGGGAGAGAGAGTCAGCACCTTCAGGGGAGGGGGGAGAGAGAGTCAGCACCTTCAGGGGAGGGGGAGAGAGAGTCAGCACCTTCAGGGGAGGGGGGAGGGGAGAGAGTCAGCACCTTCAGGGGAGGGGGAGAGAGAGTCAGCACCTTCGGGGGAGGGGGAGAGAGAGAGTCATCACCTTCAGGGGCGGGGGGAGAGAGAGAGATTCAGCACCTTCAGGGGAGGGGGAGAGAGAGTCAGCACCTTCAGGGGAGGGGGAGAGAGAGTCAGCACCTTCAGGGGAGGGGGAGAGAGAGAGTCAGCACCTTCAGGGGAGGGGAGAGAGCGAGTCAGCACCTTCAGGGGAGGGGGAGAGCGAGTATGCACCTTCAGGGGAGTGGGGGGGAGAGAGAGAGAGAGAGTCAGCACCTTCAGGGGAGGGGGAGGGAGAGAGAGAGAGAGCACCTTCAGGGGAGGGGGAGAGAGAGAGAGAGTCAGCACCTTCAGGGGAGGGGGAGGGAGAGAGAGAGTCAGCACCTTCAGGAGAGGGGGAGGGGGAGAGAGAGTCAGCACCCTTCAGGGGAGGGGGGAGAGAGAGTCAGCACCTTCAGGGGAGGGGGAGAGAGAGTCAGCACCTTCAGGGGAGGGGGAGAGAGAGTCAGCACCTTCAGGGGAGGGGAGAGAGAGTCAGCACCTTCAGGGGAGGGGGGAGAGAGAGTCAGCACCTTCAGGGGAGGGGGAGAGAGAGTCAGCACCTTCAGGGGAGGGGGAGAGAGAGTCAGCACCTTCAGGGGAGGGGGAGAGAGAGTCAGCACCTTCAGGGGAGGGGGAGAGAGAGTCAGCACCTTCAGGGGAGGGGGAGAGAGAGTCAGCACCTTCAGGGGAGGGGGAGAGAGAGAGTCAGCACCTTCAGGGGAGGGGGAGAGAGAGTCAGCACCTTCAGGGGAGGGGGAGAGAGAGTCAGCACCTTCAGGGGAGGGGGAGAGAGAGTCAGCACCTTCAGGGGAGGGGGAGAGAGAGTCAGCACCTTCAGGGGAGGGGGAGAGAGAGTCAGCACCTTCAGGGGAGGGGGAGAGAGAGTCAGCACCTTCAGGGGAGGGGGAGAGAGAGTCAGCACCTTCAGGGGAGGGGAGGGGGAGAGAGAGTCAGCACCTTCAGGGGAGGGGGAGGGGGAGAGAGAGAGTCAGCACCTTCAGGCGGAGGGGGAGGGGGAGAGAGAGTCAGCACCTTCAGGGGAGGGGGAGGGGGAGAGAGAGTCAGCACCTTCAGGGGAGGGGGAGGGGGAGAGAGAGTCAGCACCTTCAGGGAGGGGGAGAGAGAGTCAGCACCTTCAGGGGAGGGGAGGAGAGAGAGTCAGCACCTTCAGGGGAGGGGAGGGGGAGAGAGAGTCAGCACCTTCAGGGGAGGGGGAGAGAGAGTCAGCACCTTCAGGGGAGGGGGAGAGAGAGTCAGCATCTTCAGGGGAAGGGGGAGAGAGAGTCAGCACCTTCAGGGGAGGGGGAGAGAGGGTCAGCACATTCAGGGGAGGGTGAGAGAGAGTCAGCACCTTCAGTGGAGGGTGAGAGAGAGTCAGCACCTTCAGGGGAGGGTGAGAGAGTCAGCACCTTCAGGGGAGGGGGAGAGAGAGTCAGCACCTTCAGGGGAGGGGGAGAGAGAGTCAGCACCTTCAGGGGAGGGGGGAGAGAGAGTCAGCACCTTCAGGGGAGGGGGAGAGAGAGTCAGCACCTTCAGGGGAGGGGGAGAGAGAGTCAGCACCTTCAGGGGAGGGGGAGAGAGAGTCAGCACCTTCAGGGGAGGGGGAGAGAGAGTCAGCACCTTCAGGGGAGGGGGAGAGAGAGTCAGCACATTCAGGGGAGGGGGAGAGTGAGTCAGCACCTTCAGGGGAGGGGGAGAGAGAGTCAGCACCTTCAGGGGGGGGGAGAGAGAGTCAGCACCTTCAGGGGAGGGGGAGAGAGAGTCAGCACCTTCAGGGGAGGCAGGAGAGAGAGTCAGCACCTTCAGGGGAGGGGGAGAGAGAGTCAGCACCTTCAGGGGAGGGGGAGAGAGAGTCAGCACCTTCAGGGGAGGGGGAGAGAGAGTCAGCACCTTCAGGGGAGGGGGAGGGGAGAGAGAGTCAGCACCTTCAGGGGAGGGGGAGAGAGAGTCAGCACCTTCAGGGGAGGGGGGAGAGAGAGTCAGCACCTTCAGGGGAGGGGGAGAGAGAGTCAGCACCTTCAGGGGAGGGGGAGAGAGAGTCAGCACCTTCAGGGGAGGGGGAGGGGGAGAGAGAGTCAGCACCTTCAGGGGAGGGGAGGGGAGAGAGAGTCAGCACCTTCAGGGGAGGGGGAGGGGGAGAGAGAGTCAGCACCTTCAGGGGAGGGGGAGAGAGAGTCAGCACCTTCAGGGGAGGGGGAGGGGGAGAGAGAGTCAGCACCTTCAGGGGAGGGGGAGTGGGAGAGAGAGTCAGCACCTTCAGGGGAGGGGGAGAGAGAGTCAGCACCTTCAGGGGAGGGGGAGGGGGAGAGAGAGTCAGCACCTTCAGGGGAGGGGGAGAGAGAGTCAGCACCTTCAGGGGAGGGGGAGAGAGAGTCAGCACCTTCAGGGGAGGGGGAGAGAGAGTCAGCACCTTCAGGGGAGGGGGAGAGAGAGTCAGCACCTTCAGGGGAGGGGGAGAGAGAGTCAGCACCTTCAGGGGAGGGGGGAGAGAGAGTCAGCACCTTCAGGGGAGGGGGAGAGAGAGAGTCAGCACCTTCAGGGGAGGGGGAGAGAGAGTCAGCACCTTCAGGGGAGGGGGAGAGAGAGTCAGCACCTTCAGGGGAGGGGGAGAGAGAGTCAGCACCTTCAGGGGAGGGGGAGAGAGAGTCAGCACCTTCAGGGGAGGGGGAGAGAGAGTCAGCACCTTCAGGGGAGGGGGAGAGAGAGTCAGCACCTTCAGGGGAGGGGGAGGGGGAGAGAGAGTCAGCACCTTCAGGGGAGGGGGAGAGAGAGTCAGCACCTTCAGGGGAGGGGGAGGGGGAGAGAGAGTCAGCACCTTCAGGGGAGGGGGAGGGGGAGAGAGAGTCAGCACCTTCAGGGGAGGGGGAGAGAGAGTCAGCACCTTCAGGGGAGGGGAGGGGGAGAGAGAGTCAGCACCTTCAGGGGAGGGGGAGAGAGAGTCAGCACCTTCAGGGGAGGGGGAGGGGGAGAGAGAGTCAGCACCTTCAGGGGAGGGGGAGGGAGAGAGAGAGTCAGCACCTTCAGGGGAGGGGGAGAGAGAGTCAGCACCTTCAGGGGAGTGGAGGGGAGGAGAGAGTCAGCACCTTCAGGGGAGGGGGAGAGAGAGTCAGCACCTTCAGGGGAGGGGGAGGGGGAGAGAGAGTCAGCACCTTCAGGGGAGGGGGAGAGAGAGTCAGCACCTTCAGGGGAGGGGGAGGGGGAGAGAGAGTCAGCACCTTCAGGGGAGGGGGAGGGGGAGAGAGAGTCAGCACCTTCAGGGGAGGGGGAGGGGGAGAGAGAGTCAGCACCTTCAGGGAGGGGGAGAGAGAGTCAGCACCTTCAGGGGAGGGGGAGAGAGAGTCAGCACCTTCAGGGGAGGGGGAGAGAGAGTCAGCACCTTCAGGGGAGGGGGGGAGAGAGAGTCAGCACCTTCAGGGGAGGGGGAGAGAGAGTCAGCACCTTCAGGGGAGGGGGGAGAGAGAGTCAGCACCTTCAGGGGAGGGGGAGAGAGAGTCAGCACCTTCAGGGGAGGGGGAGAGAGAGTCAGCACCTTCAGGGGAGGGGGAGAGAGAGTCAGCACCTTCAGGGGAGGGGGGAGAGAGAGTCAGCACCTTCAGGGGAGGGGGAGAGAGAGTCAGCACCTTCAGGGGAGGGGGAGAGAGAGTCAGCACCTTCAGGGGAGGGGGAGAGAGAGTCAGCACCTTCAGGGGAGGGGAGAGAGAGTCAGCACCTTCAGGGGAGGGGGAGGGGGAGAGAGAGTCAGCACCTTCAGGGGAGGGGGAGGGGGAGAGAGAGTCAGCACCTTCAGGGGAGGGGGAGGGGGAGAGAGAGTCAGCACCTTCAGGGGAGGGGGAGGGGGAGAGAGAGAGAGAGTCAGCACCTTCAGTGGAAGGGGAGGGGGAGAGAGAGTCAGCACCTTCAGGGGAGGGGGAGAGAGAGTCAGCCACCTTCAGGGGAGGGGGAGAGAGAGTCAGCACCTTCAGGGGAGGGGGAGAGAGAGTCAGCACCTTCAGGGGAGGGGGAGAGAGAGTCAGCACCTTCAGGGGAGGGGGAGAGAGAGTCAGCACCTTCAGGGGAGGGGGAGAGAGAGTCAGCACCTTCAGGGGAGGGGGGAGAGAGAGTCAGCACCTTCAGGGGAGGGGGAGAGAGAGTCAGCACCTTCAAGGGGAGGGGGAGAGCGAGTCAGCACCTTCAGGAGAGGGGGAGAGAGAGTCAGCACCTTCAGGGGAGGGGTAGAGAGAGTCAGCACCTTCAGGGGAGGGGGAGAGCGAGTCAGCACCTTCAGGGGAGGGGGAGAGAGAGTCAGCACCTTCAGGGGAGGGGGAGAGAGAGTCAGCACCTTCAGGGGAGGGGGAGAGAGAGTCAGCACCTTCAGGGGAGGGGGAGAGAGAGTCAGCACCTTCAGGGGAGGGGGAGGGGGAGAGAGAGTCAGCACCATCAGGGGAGGGGGAGGGGGAGAGAGAGTCAGCACCTTCAGGGGAGGGGGAGGGGGAGAGAGAGTCAGCACCCTTCAGGGGAGGGGGAGGGGGAGAGAGAGTCAGCACCTTCAGGGGAGGGGGAGAGAGAGTCAGCACCTTCAGGGGAGGGGGAGAGAGAGTCAGCACCTTCAGGGGAGGGGGAGAGAGAGTCAGCACCTTCAGGGGAGGGGGAGAGAGAGTCAGCACCTTCAGGGGAGGGGGAGAGAGAGAGTCAGCACCTTCAGGGGAGGGGGAGAGAGAGTCAGCACCTTCAGGGGAGGGGGAGAGAGAGTCAGCACATTCAGGGGAGGGGGAGAGAGAGTCAGCACCTTCAGGGGAGGGGGAGAGAGAGTCAGCACCTTCAGGGGAGGGTGAGAGAGTCAGCACCTTCAGGGGAGGGGGAGGGGGAGAGAGAGTCAGCACCTTCAGGGGAGGGGGAGAGAGAGTCAGCACCTTCAGGGGAGGGGGAGAGAGAGTCAGCACCTTCAGGGGAGGGGGAGAGAGAGTCAGCACCTTCAGGGGAGGGGGAGGGGGAGAGAGAGTCAGCACCTTCAGGGGAGGGGGAGAGAGAGTCAGCACCTTCAGGGGAGGGGGGAGAGAGAGTCAGCACCTTCTGGGGAGGGGGAGAGAGAGTCAGCACCTTCAGGGGAGGGGGAGAGAGAGTCAGCACCTTCAGGGGAGGGGGAGAGAGAGTCAGCACCTTCAGGGGAGGGGGAGAGAGAGAGTCAGCACCTTCAGGGGAGGGGGAGAGAGAGTCAGCACCTTCAGGGGAGGAAGAGGGGGAGAGAGAGTCAGCACCTTCAGGGGAGAAGGAGGGGGAGTGAGAGTCAGCACCTTCAGGGGAGGGGGAGAGAGAGTCAGCACCTTCAGGGGAGGGAGAGAGAGAGTCAGCACCTTCAGGGGAGGGGGAGAGAGAGTCAGCACCTTCAGGGGAGGGGAGGGGGAGAGAGAGAGTCAGCACCTTCAGAGGAGGGGGAGAGAGAGTCAGCACCTTCAGGGGAGGGGGAGAGAGAGTCAGCACCTTCAGGGGAGGGGGAGAGAGAGTCAGCACCTTCAGGGGAGGGGGAGAGAGAGTCAGCACCTTCAGAGGAGGGGGAGAGAGAGTCAGCACCTTCAGGGGAGGGGGAGGGGGAGAGAGAGTCAGCACCTTCAGGGGAGGGGGAGAGAGAGTCAGCACCTTCAGGGGAGGGGGAGGGGGAGAGAGAGTCAGCACCTTCAGGGGAGGAGGAGAGAGAGTCAGCACCTTCAGGGGAGGGGGAGAGAGAGTCAGCACCTTCAGGGGAGGGGGATAGGGAGAGAGAGTCAGCACCTTCAGGGGAGGGGGAGAGGGAGAGAGAGTCAGCACCTTCAGCAGAGGGCGAGAGACAGAGTCAGCACCTTCAGGGGAGGGGGGAGAGAGAGAGAGTCAGCACCTTCAGGGGAGGGGGAGGGGGAGAGAGAGTCAGCACCTTCAGGGGAGGGGGAGAGAGAGTCAGCACCTTCAGGGGAGGGGGAGAGAGAGTCAGCACCTTCAGGGGAGGGGGAGAGAGAGTCAGCACCTTCAGGGGAGGGGGAGAGAGAGTCAGCACCTTCAGGGGAGGGGGAGGGGGAGAGAGAGTCAGCACCTTCAGGGGAGGGGGAGGGGGAGAGAGAGTCAGCACCTTCAGGGGAGGGGGAGGGGGAGAGAGAGTCAGCACCTTCAGGGGAGGGGGAGAGAGAGTCAGCACCTTCAGGGGAGGGGGAGAGAGAGTCAGCACCTTCAGGGGAGGGGGAGAGAGAGTCAGCACCTTCAGGGGAGGGGGAGAGAGAGTCAGCACCTTCAGGGGAGGGGGAGAGAGAGTCAGCACCTTCAGGGGAGGGGGAGAGAGAGTCAGCACCTTCAGGGGAGGGGGAGGGGGAGAGAGAGTCAGCACCTTCAGGGGAGGGGGAGAGAGAGTCAGCACCTTCAGGGGAGGGGGAGAGAGAGTCAGCACCTTCAGGGGAGGGGGAGGGGGAGAGAGAGTCAGCACCTTCAGGGGAGGGGGAGGGAGAGAGAGTCAGCACCTTCAGGGGAGGGGGAGAGAGAGTCAGCACCTTCAGGGGAGGGGGAGAGAGAGTCAGCACCTTCAGGGGAGGGGGAGAGAGAGAGTCAGCACCTTCAGGGGAGGGGGAGAGAGAGTCAGCACTTTCAGGGGAGGGGGGAGAGAGAGTCAGCACCTTCAGGGGAGGGGGAGGGGGAGAGAGAGTCAGCACCTTGAGGGGAGGGGGGAGAGAGAGTCAGCACCTTCAGGGAAGGGGGAGCGAAAGAGAATCAGTACCTTCAGGGGAGGGGGAGAGAGAGTCAGCACCTTCATTGGAAGGGGAGGGAGAGAGATAGAGAGTCAGCACCTTCAGGGGAGGGGGAGGGAGAGTCAGCACCTTCAGGGGAGGGGGAGAGAGAGTCAGCACCTTCAGGAGAGGGGGAGAGAGAGTCAGCACCTTCAGGGGAGGGGGAGAGAGAGTCAGCACCTTCCGGGGAGGGGGAGAGAGAGTCAGCACCTTCAGGGGAGGGGGAGAGAGAGTCAGCACCTTCAGGGGAGGGGGAGAGAGAGTCAGCACCTTCAGGGGAGGGGGAGGGGGAGAGAGAGTCAGCACCTTCAGGGGAGGGGGAGAGAGAGTCAGCACCTTCAGGGGAGGGGGAGAGAGAGTCAGCACCTTCAGGGGAGGGGGAGGGGGAGAGAGAGTCAGCACCTTCAGGGGAGGGGGAGAGAGAGTCAGCACCTTCAGGGGAGGGGGAGAGAGAGTCAGCACCTTCAGGGGAGGGGGAGAGAGAGTCAGCACCTTCAGGGGAGGGGGAGGGGGAGAGAGAGTCAGCACCTTCAGGGGAGGGGGAGAGAGAGTCAGCACCTTCAGGGGAGGGGGAGAGAGAGTCAGCACCTTCAGGGGAGGGGGAGAGAGAGAGAGTCAGCACCTTCAGGGGAGGGGGAGAGAGAGTCAGCACCTTCAGGGGAGGGGGAGGGGGAGAGAGAGTCAGCACCTTCAGGGGAGGGGGAGGGGGAGAGAGAGTCAGCACCTTCAGGGGAGGGGGAGAGAGAGTCAGCACCTTCAGGGGAGGGGGAGAGAGAGAGTCAGCACCTTCAGGGGAGGGGGAGAGAGAGTCAGCACCTTCAGGGGAGGGGGAGAGAGAGTCAGCACCTTCAGGGGAGGGGGAGAGAGAGTCAGCACCTTCAGGGGAGGGGGAGAGAGAGTCAGCACCTTCAGGGGAGGGGGAGAGAGAGTCAGCACCTTCAGGGGAGTGGGAGGGGGAGAGAGAGTCAGCACCTTCAGGGGAGGGGGAGGGGGAGAGAGAGAGTCAGCACCTTCAGGGGAGGGGGAGAGAGAGTCAGCACCTTCAGGGGAGGGGGAGAGAGAGAGTCAGCACCTTCAGGGGAGGGGGAGAGAGAGTCAGCACCTTCAGGGGAGGGGGAGAGAGAGTCAGCACCTTCAGGGGAGGGGGAGAGAGAGTCAGCACCTTCAGGGGAGGGGGAGAGAGAGTCAGCACCTTCAGGGGAGGGGGAGAGAGAGTCAGCACCTTCAGGGGAGGGGGAGAGAGAGTCAGCACCTTCAGGGGAGGGGGAGAGAGAGTCAGCACCTTCAGGGGAGGGGGAGAGAGAGTCAGCACCTTCAGGGGAGGGGGAGAGAGAGTCAGCACCTTCAGGGGAGGGGGAGAGAGAGTCAGCACCTTCAGGGGAGGGGGAGGGGGAGAGAGAGTCAGCACCTTCAGGGGAGGGGGAGAGAGAGTCAGCTCTGTTTTATAGTTTATCTTGTTTCCTATTCTATACTGGGAACAATCTTGTCTCCCCAGGGTAACTGAGGTCAGACTCAGGTTTTTTCTGAACTACTTTACTGAGATTATGTACATGATAAACTAAGTGCTCAGTGAATCTCTCTTGTATACAGACTGTTCCATTAGCTCTCCAGAGTATCTAGCAGACGGCTGCTAATGTCACTGTGACATCATGATGCACATCATTATCTCTTTACCAATTGTATTAACCCATTGCACTACATCTCCCCCAAATATAATGTCACATTTTTTAATGACAATGTTAAAATCTTTTTTAATGATTATTAAACTCTGGTTGGGGGAGGGAATGGTGTAGAGGTATTGTCCCTGGACTTGTAATCCAAAGATCTCAGGCACTGCTCTGGGGACCTGGATTCGAATGCCACCGTGGGTAGTTGGTCAAATTTCAATTCAATAAAAATCTGGAATTAAAATTCTAACGATGACCTCAAAACTATTGTCGATTGTTGTAAAAACCCATCTGGGTCACTAAGGTCCTTTAGGGAGGGAAATCTGCTGTCCTTACCTGGTCTGGCCTACATGTGACTCCAGACCCACAGCAATGTGGTTGACTCTTACCTGTTCTCTGAAATGGCTGAGCGAGACACTGTGGTCTCAATCTGCTAAAATGTCAAAAAGGAGTGAAACAATACGGACCACGGAATCGCCCTGGTCACCAGAAACGACAGCGGCAAACTCAGCCCTGTAAACCCTGCAAACTCCTCCTTACTAACATCTCGGGGCTTGTGCCAAAATTGGGAGAGCTGTCTCACTGACTAATCAAGCAACAGACTGACATAGTCATCCTCACGCAATCATACCTTACAATGTCCCAGACACCATCACCATCCCTGGGTATGTCCTGTCCCAGCAGCAGGACAGGCCACAAATGAAGTCTCATGGCATCAGGTTAAACATGGGTAAGGAAACCTCCTGCTGATGACCACATCCCACCCTCCCTCAGCTGATGAATCAGTGCTTCCTCCATGTTGAACATCACTTGGAGGAAGCACTGAGGGTGGTGAGGGTGCAGAATGTACTCTGGGTGGGGACTTCAATGTCCATCACCAAGACTGTCTCGGTAGCACCACTACTGACCGAGCTGGCCGAGTCCTAAAGGACATTGCTGCTAGACTGGGTCTGGGACAGGTGGTGAGGGAACCAACAAGAGGGAAAAACATACTTGATCTCATCCTCACCAACCTGCCTGTTACAGATGGATCTGTCCATGACAGTATCGGTAGGAGTGACAACCACACAGTCACTGTGGAGATAAAGTCCCACCTTCACATTGAGGATACCCCCCATCGTGTTGTGTGACACTATCACCATGCTAAATGGGATAGATTTCGAACAGATCTAGCAACTCAAGACTGGGCATCCATGAGGTGCTGTGGGCCATCAGCAGCAGCAGAATTGTACTTGAACACAATCTGTAACCTCATGGCCCAGCATATCCCCCTCTCTACCATTACCATCAAGCCAGGGGATCAACCCTGGTTCAATGAAGAGTGCCGGAGGGCATGTCAGGAGCAGCACCAGGTATACCTAAAAATGAGGTGTCAACCTGGTGAAGCTGTAACACAGGACTACTTGTGTGTCAAACAGCATCAGCAGCAAGTGATAGACAGAGCTAAGCAATTCCATTAGCAACAGATCAGATCTAAGTTCTGCAGTCCTGCCACATCCAGTTGTGAATGGTGGTGAACAATTAAACAACTCATTGGAGGAGGAGGCTCCACAAATATCCCCATCCTCAATGATGGAGGAGCCCAGCACATCAGTGCAAAAGATAAGGCTGAAGCATTTGCTACAATCTTCAGCCAGAAGTGCCGAGTGGATGATCCATCTCAGCCTCTGGAGGTCCCCAGCATCACAGATGCCAGTCTTCAGCCAATTCGATTCACTCCACGTGATATCAAGAAACAGCTGAAGGCTGTGAGCCCTGACAATATTCCAGCAATAGTACTGAAGACTTGTGCTCCAGAACTTGCCTCACCCCTAGCCAAGCTGTTCCAGTACAGTTACAACACTGGCATCTACCCGGCTGTGTGGAAAATTGCCCAGGTATGTCCTGTACACAAAAAGCAGGACAAATCCAACCCGGCCAATTACTGCCCCATCAGTCTACTCTCCATCATCAGTAAAGTGATGGAAGGGGTCATCGACAGGACTGCGGAGCTTAGATCTGATCCATTGCTAATGGAATCGCTTAGCTCTGTCTATCACTTGCTGCTTATGCTGTTTGACACACAAGTAGTCCTGTGTTATACCTTCACCAGGTTGACACCTCATTTTTAGGTATACCTGGTGCTGCTCCTGACATGCCCTCCTGTACTCTTCATTGAACCAGGGTTGATCCCCTGTCTTGATGGTAATGGTAGAGTGGGGGATATGCTGGGCCATGAGGTTACAGATTGTGTTTGAGCACAATTCTGCTGCTGCTGATGGCCCACAGCACCTCATGGATGCCCAGTCTTGAGTTGCTAGATCTGTTTGAAATCAAGCACTTGCTTAGCAATAACCTGCTCCCTGATGCCCAGTTTGGGTTCTGCCAGGGTCACTCAGGTCCTGACCTCATTACAGCCTTGGTTCAAACATGGACAAAAGAGCTGAATTCCCGAGGTGAGGTGAGAGTGACTGCCCTTGACATCAAGGCAGCATTTGACCGAGTGTGGCATCAAGGAGCCCCAGCAAAACTGGAGTCAATGGGAATCAGGGGGAAAACTCTCCGCTGGTTGGAGTCATACCCAGCACAAAGGAAGATGGTTGTGGTTGTTAGAGGTCAGTCATCTCAGCTCCAGGACATCACTGCAGGAGTTCCTCAGGGTGGTGTCCTCGGCCCAACCATCTTCAGCTGCTTCATCACTGACCTTCCTTCCATCATAAGGTCAAAAGTGGGGATGTTCGCTGATGATTGCACAATGTTCAGCACCGTTCGCGACTCCTCAGATACTGAAGCAGTCCATGTCCAAATGCAGCAAGACCTGGACAATATCCAGGCTTGAGCTGACAAGTGGCAAGTAACATTCACACCACACAAGTGCCAGGAAATGACCATCTCCAACAAGAGAGAATCTAACCATCACCCCTTGACATTCAATGGCATCACCATCACTGAATCCCCCACTATCAACATCCTGGGGGTTACCATTGACCAGAAACTGAACTGGACCAGCCATATAAATACAGTGGCTACAAGAGCAGGTCAGAGGCTGGGAATCCTGCGGAGACTAACTCACCCCCTGACTCCCCAAAGCCTGTCCACCATCTACAAGGCACAAGTCAGGAGTGTGATGGAATACTCCCCACTTGCCTGGATGAGTGCAGCTCCCACAACACTCAAGAAGCTCGACACCATCCAGGACAAAGCAGCCCCGCTTGATTGGCACCACATCCACAAACATTCACTCCCTCCACCACCGACGCACAGTAGCAGCAGTGTGTGTACCATCTACAAGATGCACTGCAGGAATTCACCAAGGCTCCTTAGACAACACGTTCCAAACCCACAACCTCTACCACCTAGAAGGACAAGAGCAGCAGACACATGGGAACTCCACCACCTGGAAATTCCCCTCCAAGTCACTCACCATCCTGACTTGGAAATATATCGCTGTTCCTTCACTGTCGCTGGGTCAAAATCCTGGAACTCCCTCCCTAACAGCGCTTTGGGTGTACCTACACCACAGGGACTGCAGCGGCTCAAGAAGGCAGCTCACCACCACCTTCTCAAGGGGCAAATTTTGTAAATCTCCTCTGCCCTCTCTCCAGAGCAATGATGTCCATCCTGTAATGTGGTGACCAGAACTGTACACAGAATTCCAGCTGTGGCCTAACCAGCGTTTTGTACAGTCCCTGCATCACATCCCTGCTTTTGTATTCAATACCTCACCTAGTAAAGGAAAGCATTCCACATGCTTTCTTTACCACCTTATCCACCTGCGCTGCCACCTTCAGGGTCTCTCAGTTGCAAGGTCTGTCACTTCCACTGCCCCTCCCAATATCCTCCTTATTGTTTGCCCTCCCCAAATGCGTTACCCACACTGGGAAGATTCCCCTCTCCTCAATGGTGACTTCGGTCTGGCTCATGTAGGTTTCTTCAAAACGACTTTATTCACGCTGTACGCACGATCAGCCGCTGGACCAGCCCATCTCTCTCTCTCTGGTACAGACTATCCCATCTTCTCTCCAGAGTCTCGAGCACGTGACTGCTGATCTCACTTTGACATCATGATGCACATCGCTATCTGATTACCATAACCGTTAACGCACCATGCCAAATATCAACCGAACCGAGTCCCTTTTGGGAATAAAATGTGGGAAAGACCATGCAGCCACCTCCACCAAGACAATGGAACAAGATGGCCATGCTGAGAGCAGCCCAGGTACAGTAACATGTTTTATTCTTCATGGACTATGAGCCTATCCTCTTCATCTGGCCTGGATACTGTGTGGGGGCTTAGGCAGATGTGGAGAACACCTGCAGCTGGAGAATAGCAGAGTCATTTCACTCCTCCTTGCGTGTTCGTCATAGAAGTTAGGGATCTTGACCGCTGATTGATCCCGTGGACCCACGAGAGAATTGGGAGAGGGGTAAGTCAATTGTTACCTGGAAGCAATTTTTAAAATAACTGCGATACAAGTTTTATTTTATTCATGGGATGTGGGTGTCGCTGGCTAGGCCAGTATTTATTACCCAACTCTAATTGCCTTTGTTCAGGGGGCATTTAAGAGTCAAGCAGACATTGCTGTGGGTCTGGAGTCACATGTAGGACAGACCAGGTGATGACAGATTTCCTTCTCTAAAGGGCATTAGTGAACCAGATGGGTTTTTTTATGACAATCGACAATGGTTTCATGGTCATTGTTAGACTTCAAGTCCAGATTTTTATTGAATTTAATTCCACCATCAGCTGTAGTAGGATTTGAACCCTGGATGTTATACACTGGGTCTCGGGATTATTAGTCCAGCAACAATACCACAACACCATCGCTTCCACCTTGCGATACTGAAGTGTCAAAATGTCCACATTCAAAGCCAGTGGCATCTTTCGAGCAGATGGGAATGACTCTTGATCATTTAAAGGCTCTGAGCTGTGGCGGGTTAAGAAGTCCAGCTAAGGAGTCTGCGTTAGCGCTTTGCTCAAGACCCAGGAACCTGGAATGTTAAACTGGCAGCCCGAGAACCGGATCGCCAACCTGAGAAAATTGAAGCAGCAAAAACAGCTTCGGAGAAATGACAGCTGGAACAGAAATGGTTCGAGCTGGAATCTGAAAGGGAGAGATAGAGGGAAGAGAGAGGAAAGAGACGTAAGGAAAAAAACAGAATGAAAATTGAAATCAGGGAGGGAGAGAGAGAGAAAAGAGTAAAGAGAAGTGAAGAGTGAGAGAGGTGAGAGGGGAAAGTAAAAAGAGAGAGCTTTCCAAAGGAAACAAGAGAGGGAGATAAGAATATGTGTGCTGCATGGGGGCAGGGCGCTGGTTATCAGGGGGGGTCAGGGAATTGAGGAAAGCAACCTCGGCCGGTGGGTAATACCCCTGAGAAGCCAAGAGCAGACCAGAGAGGGACTCAAAAGGCTGGAGAAAGCAGAGGCAAGGATCTAAAAGAGAGGCAGGGATCTAAAAGAGAGGCAGGGATCTCCAGAGAGGCAGGGATCTAACAGAGAGGCAGGGATCTAACAGAGAGGCAGGGATCTAACAGAGAGGCAGGGATCTAACAGAGTGGCAGGGATCTAACAGAGTGGCAGGGATCTAACAGAGTGGCAGGGATCTATGGAGAGGCAGGGATCTAACAGAGAGACAGGGATCTAACAGAGAGACAGGGATCTAACAGAGAGGCAGGGATCTAACAGAGAGGCAGGGATCTAACAGAGAGGCAGGGATCTACGGAGAGGCAGGGATCTAACAGAGAGGCAGGGATCTAACAGAGAGGCAGGGATCTAACAGAGAGGCAGGGATCTAACAGAGAGGCAGGGATCTAACAGAGAGGCAGGGATCTACGTAGAGGCAGAGATCTAACAGAGAGTCAGGGATCTAACAGAGAGTCAGGGATCTAACAGAGAGTCAGGGATCTAACAGAGAGGCAGGGATCTAACAGAGAGACAGGGATCTAACAGAGGCAGGGATCTACGTAGAGGCAGAGATCTAACAGAGAGTCAGGGATCTAACAGAGAGTCAGGGATCTAACAGAGAGTCAGGGATCTACAGAGAGGCAGGGATCTACGGAGAGGCGGGGATCTAACAGAGAGGCGGGGATCTAACAGAGAGGCAGGGATCTAACAGAGAGGCAGGGAGCTAGGGATCTATGGAGATGCAGGGATCCGGAAGAGGTTCAGAGGCCCTATGGAGAGTGATAGAACCTGTAAGGGTTGAGGTGGCTAGGGAGAGAGAAGCCTCTTGAGTTTTAAGAGGCCAAGGCCAAGCCGGTAGAATTAAAAGGGGCCAGGATAGGACACGAGGGAGTTAAGAGGGCCCAGGTGGGTAGCGACCCTGGCTGATGGTTATAAACCTGTCCACAAGCCTTCACCCGAAACAATCTGAAAAGGATAGCCAGTGGGAGAGGGAGAGAGAGAGGAAGCTGAGCTCCTGCGGCTGGAAAGACAGGGACTCCCTCCCCCAGCCAGGAAGGATGGGGCAGTAAAGAGGAGTGAGGCTCCAGGAGTCTGGGTGTTACAATTGCCATATAGCCGGACACCTCCTTTATGATGGCTGGAGGTTCCAGGGAAAGTCTGTGGGATTTACTGGGGCACATCAGCCCTGTGGCAGAGAAAGGGAGCCGGACAACGAGCAGGTTTCTGGCCCGCGGCACAGCAGCAGGTCCCTGGAAACATGCCCCGGTGAGTGTGGTTGAGTTTAGCCAAGTCCCTGAGAGTCAGGAGGACTTCGTGTCAGAGAGAAACGCGTTCTCATTTCCCTAGAGCGAGGCGAGGAAGCCCATAGTCGTAGTGAGGGACACTGGGGCCAGCAAACCTCAAACTGGCTGGGAAGAGGCGTAACCTTTCGTCCCCTGTGGAGGAGCACAGGCCAGAGTGCTGGTAAAGGCTATCATGGGGCAGTCCAGGCCCAGAGGCTGTGCCTGGAGTGTGACCTTATTTCAGGACAAGTGGCCGTGGGAGTCGTCCCAAGTTGACCTGTGGACAGGGTTGACCTTCTCCTCAGCAATGACCTCAGCGGCGCCCCCTGGTTTTAGAGAAGCTTGGGAGGGCTCTGCAGCTGCAGGGGACAGTCCCTGGCATTGTTCCCGACTGCACCACAGCCCAGTCTGTCGGGAAATAAGCCACTGCAGACGGGTGACCCTGCCACCTGGTTACCCAAAACCTTTCTCAGTAACTTAGAAGCCTCTAAGGATGTAATGAGTGGGTCTCCCTCGGCTGGGACTCAGCGAGCCAACCCGATGCTAAAGACGTTAGCGTGGACTGTCCATACCAAAGCTGACGCGGAGGGGGTCACGCAGCGCTGTTAAATTAAAAATGAGGCGCTGATGAGGAAGTTGGCGAGCCCCTCACAGACCCGCCGACGAGGAGCGGACAGTGACCCAGCAGGTAAGCGGCACCGCCAAGGGATCGGGGGAAAATTACTGAGGCGAGCCCACAAAATCCAGATGGCTGGGCCTTGTCAGTATGCGAAAAACCCCAGCCTGCTTAAGCCAGCATTTCTACTGGCCTCACCTCCACAAAGATGTGACGAGGCTCTGGAAAACCTGCCACACCTGTCAGGTAGTGGGGAAACCACAGCCTGCAATT
Organism: Carcharodon carcharias; assembly: GCF_017639515.1. Lineage (NCBI taxonomy): Eukaryota > Metazoa > Chordata > Chondrichthyes > Lamniformes > Lamnidae > Carcharodon > Carcharodon carcharias. The sequence continues at coordinate 29,696 of NW_024470678.1, forward strand.
TAACCTGCACCTATGATCCCCGTACCCACCTTTGGGGAGCCCTTGAGCAAGGTGCTTGCCTGGGACCCCTGCCAAAAACCAAAGGGGGCTCCCAGTATATTCTTACTGTTATGGATGTGGCTACCTGATTCCCAGAGGCCAGTTGGATCACAGCTCAAATTTCACGTCCAGAATTGGGAAGGTAAACTATCGAATCGACACCCCAGACAGTAAGGAATTATAGTTTTAAGTAAGGTATGTGTATTTGTATGTGAGGAATAAGGTACATCTTTAAGTTTAAGTTTAATGTGTATTTCTGTATTTGTGCGTTAAGATAAAAGATACCTACATTTTAATGAGGTTTTACAACTCATGAAGGGGAGTTAAAGCAAACACAAGGTGGGAAAAACTGCCTAGCAACAGGAGACAGAAAAAAGCAGAAAAGTAGTTTCAGATCAGTTGAAAGGAGTTGCCAGGAGAAACACCATAGGAAAGGGATGGATAGCAAGACCCAAAATAAAGAAGAAGCCAAAACCAGGGAGTGAAACAGGAGAAAGGTCCCAAGAAGACCTTCTAGTCAAAGGAAGAGTAGGAGTCTGGAAAAGGTCGTGTTAAGTGAAGTTAAGTGTGAGGAGCAGAGGAAGATCCCAAGCTTAAAGGGAGAAAGCTGCAGGATGCAAAACAGGCAGAAGATCCAAGGAGACGGCCAAAGGTTGGTGACTCTTTCCAGGGGGAATGTAAAGCTGTGGTGTCCTGTTGGCATGGCTGAGCATCTGAGAGAGCGAGTGTGTGGAAAATAAAGCATGAATGCATGTGGAGATCCCAGGGAGAGAGGAACATCAGAAGGAGAGTTCAAAACCCTGGAGGCGGACCCTTGTGAAAGGTCTAAGAGGAAGTGTCGGTTTGGGAGATGATTCCAAAGCGATTTCTTGAAGAGTGGAGATTGGAAACCCTTGTGAAAAAGACGGAGTTTCAGAGAGACCAGTTGGCTGCTGGTGTGACAAGTGCCTTGGGGTGAGGGGAGTTGAGGAGAGATCCATAGCATCTCTTTGGGGAGCCATCTGTCACTTGGCTTCAGAATGTGCTGTGTCTGACCAAAGGCCGCCTATTGGTTTACTTGGACTGTGCAATTACTGAGAGTATAAGATAGCCTTTGTAACTTGTGTTATCCTTGCGAACCTGTCTAATTCTGTCAAGGTATAGTTGTGGGTGAAGGAGTCTTGTAATATAATTCATCTTGTCTAATAAATGTTTTACTCTTTTGTTAAAAGTTCACCAGCTGACTCCTGTGACTCTGTTCAGTAGCCACTCTCCACGTTTCAATACAAGTTAGGATCTATCAAGCTGGGATCTGATTTGTCCAGGAGTAGCATCAACTGGGATCATAACAATATTAAAGCAGTACCACAGCCAGGAAGGGGGCAAGGAGGTAACAGTGTGTTAGATAGCAAAAAAAAACACAGGAGGATGAAAGAGATAGTGAAGATGGATTAGAGGGAGGCTTGGCTGAAATCCAAATTGAAGCCCCTACTGTCCGGTTAGCAGACACAGACACTTTAGACAAATTAGACGCCATATTCACCCATTTAAACACTGACCAGCTTACTGTGTTTAACAGCCTATGTGGGAATGTGTCAGGCTGCTCCCCTTCAGCTCTACACAATGTGGATGTGGGAGAGACCCCTCCCTTTAAGCAGAATCCCCACCGTCTAAGTCCAGGGAAACTGACCCTGGTCCGGGAGCAGATCAAACATGTGCTGGGGCACAAACTGTCCGCGCCCAGTGACAGCAGCTGGGAGTACCCCAGTTGTGCTTATGCCTCAGCTGGATGCCTCCATAAGGCTCTGCAGTAACTGGAGCTGAGTCCTACCTGACTTCCTGCCTGGAAGGTTGCATAGACAGAGGAGGTAACGCAGCCTATATCACTACGATAGACTTATTAAAGAGAGACTGGCAGGTGCCTCTGACCACCCAGCAGAAGGAAATGGCCACCTGCAGAACTCCAGGTGGGCTCTTCCAGCACCGAGTCACACTGTCCGGACTCAGAAACACCACAGCCCCCTTCCGAAAGGCTGATGAGTCAGGTAGTGATGGGCCTACACCTCTGTGTAGCGTACTAAGACCACCTACCAGTGTGCACTGACACCTGGGAAAGCCTCTTCCCAAGGGGAGGGTCAGCTGAGCTTGTGGTCAGCCTCACAAGAAACGAGTTTGCTAAGGTTCAGGTGACCGACCTGGGACCTGTGGAGGGGTCAGGGGGAAGTGCACCCCAGGGCTGGAAAGGTCCAGGCGGTAGCAAACATGTCAAGAAGGGGAAACGGCTGAGATTCCGAGGGTTATTCAGTGTCACAAAAACGCTTCTTTATTTTTAAAAAATGTTTTTTTTTAAAAACTGAACTTACAATTGAACTTTTAAAAAAACGAGAATAGTGTGTGCATTTTTCCTTATTTAAGGAAGGATGTTAATATATTAGAGGCGGTTCAGAGGAGGTTTATTAGATTGATACCTGGAATGAACGGGTTGTCTCATGAGGAAAGGTTGGACAGACTGGACTTGTTTCCACTGGAGTTTAGAAGAGTGAGGGGTGTTTGACTGAAGTATGTAAGACCCTGAAACGGTCTTGACAAGGTGGACTTGGAAATGATGTTTCCTCTTGTGGGTGAGTCCAGACCTAGGGGGTGACTGTTTTAGGGGCCCTTTTAGGGCAGAGATGAGGAGAATTCTTTCCTCTCGCAGAAAATCTGTGCCTCAGCAGGTCAGAGTGGAGGTGGGGGGGTGCGGTCAGGGAGCATTTTTAAAGTGGACGTAAATAGATTCTTTTTAAGCAAGGGAATCGGGGGAAGATGGGAATGTGGAACTTGAAAGACAAAAGGACCAACCATAATCTTATAGAAAGGTGGAGCAGGCAAGAGGGGCCGAATGGCCTACTTCCTCCTCCGATTTTGTATGATAGAATGAGGTAGGAAACTGCTTGGAATTGTCAGGCCACCTCCCAAGGTAAAAATGGGAAAAGCAAAGCAGAAACCTCTCTGAAAGGAATTACTAATCGAGATAGTTCAACAGACATCAAACCCAACATCCTAACTAAGGAAGGAATTAAAGTTAAAACTGCTGAACTTTAATAAACAGCAAAACGAAGGGACTGCTAACCAGCCAGGTAAACCCAACAGTAGAGGATGAAAAAAATATATCTCCATATTGTGGTCACTATAACTAAAATGCACCCCCCCCACTCTGGGATATTTGTATCTCAGAAACTATCTGTGATATTTGTATCTCAGTCTCCCTCTCTCTCTGATATTGGTACTTGCGTTTCTCTCTCTGTGATATTTGTATCTCAGTCTCTCTCTCTGTGATATTTGTCCCTTAGTCTCTCTTTCTCTCTGATATTTGTATCTCAGTCTCTCTCTGTGATATTTGTAACCCAGACACTCTCTCTCTGTGATATTTGCATCTCAGTCTCTCATTCTCTCTGATATTTGTATCTCAGTCCCTCTTTGTGATATTTGTATCTCAGTCTCTATCTCTCTGTGATATTTGTCCCTTAGTCTCTCTTACTCTCTAATATTTCTATGTCAGTCTCTCTCTCTGTGATATTTGTATCTCAGTCTCTCTCTCTCTGTGATATTTGTATCTCAGTCTCTCTCTCTCTGTGATATTTGTATCTCAGTCTCTCTCTCTCTGTGATATTTGTATCTCAGTCTCTCTCTCTGTGATATTTGTATCCCAGTCTCTCTGTGTCTCTGATATTTGTATCTCAGTCCCTCTTTGTGATATTTTTATCTCAGTCTCTATCTCTCTGTGATATTTGTCCCTTAGTCTCTCTTTCTCTCTAATAATTCTATGTCAGTCTCTCTCTCTCTGTGATATTTGTGTCTCAGTCTCTCGCGCTCTGTGATATTTGTATCTCAGACTCTCTATGATATTTGTATCTCGGTCTCTCTCTCTCTCTCTCTGTGATATTTGTATCTCAGTCTCTCACTCTGTGATATTTGTATCTCAGTCTCTCTCTCTGTGATATTTGTATCTCAGTTTATCTCTCTGTGATATTTGTTTCAGTCACTCTCTCTGTGATATTTGTATCTCAGTCTCTCTCCATGTGATATTTGAATCTCAGCCTCTCTCTCTATCTGTGATATTTGTATCTCAGTCACTCTCACTGTGATATTTGAATCTCAGCCTCTCTCTATATCTGTGATATTTGTATCTCAGTCTCTCTCTCTCTGTGATATTTGTATCTCAGTCTCTCTCTCTCTGTGATATTTGTATCTCAGTCTCTCTCTCTGTGATATTTGTATCCCAGTCTCTCTGTGTCTCTGATATTTGTATCTCAGTCCCTCTTTGTGATATTTTTATCTCAGTCTCTATCTCTCTGTGATATTTGTCCCTTAGTCTCTCTTTCTCTCTAATAATTCTATGTCAGTCTCTCTCTCTCTGTGATATTTGTGTCTCAGTCTCTCGCGCTCTGTGATATTTGTATCTCAGACTCTCTATGATATTTGTATCTCGGTCTCTCTCTCTCTCTCTGTGATATTTGTATCTCAGTCTCTCACTCTGTGATATTTGTATCTCAGTCTCTCTCTCTGTGATATTTGTATCTCAGTTTATCTCTCTGTGATATTTGTTTCAGTCACTCTCTCTGTGATATTTGTATCTCAGTCTCTCTCCATGTGATATTTGAATCTCAGCCTCTCTCTCTATCTGTGATATTTGTATCTCAGTCACTCTCACTGTGATATTTGAATCTCAGCCTCTCTCTATATCTGTGATATTTGTATCTCAGTCTCTCTCTCTCTGTGATATTTGTATCTCAGTCTCTTTCTCTCTGTGATATATGTATCTCAGTCACTCTCTCTGTGATGCTTGTATCTCAGTCTCTCTCTATCTCTGTGATATTTGTATCTCAGTCTCTCTCTCTCTGTGATATTTATAAATCAGTCTCTCACTGAGATATTTGTATCTGAGTCCATCTCTGTGATATTTGTATCTCAGTCAATCTCTCTCTGTGATATTTGTATCTCAGTCAATCTCTCTGTGATATTTGTATTTCAGTCTCCCTCTCTGAAATTTGTATCTGTCAATCTCGCTCTGATATGTGTATCTCAGTCAAACTCTCTCTGTGATATTTGTATCTCAGTCTCTCTCTCTGTGATATATGTATCTCAGTCTCTCTCCCTGTGATATTTGTATCTCAGTCTCTCTCTCTGTGATATTTGGATGTCAGACTCTCTCTCTCTCTCTGTGATATTTGTATCTCAGTCTCTCTCACTGTGATATTTGTACCTCAATCTCTCTCACTGTGATATTTGTATCTCAGTCTATCTCTCTCAGTGATATTAGTATCTCAGTCTCTCTCTCTGTGATATTTGTATCTCAGTCTCTCTCTCTGTGATATTTGTATCTCAGCCTCTCTCACTGTGATATTTGTATATCAGCCTCTCTCTCTCTGTGATATTTGTATCTCAGTCACTCTCTGTCTGTGATATTTGTATCTCAGTCTCTCTCTCTCTGTGATATTTGTATCTCAGTCACTCTCTCTCTGTGATATTTGTATCTCATTCAATTTCTCTCTCTCTCTGTGATATTTGTATATCAGTCTCTCTGTCCCTGTAATATTTGTATCTCAGTCTCTCTCTCCCTGTGATATTTGTATCTAAGTCTCTCTCTGAGATATTTGTATCTCAGTCCATCTCTGTGATATTTGTATCTAAGTTAGTCTTTCTCTGTGATATTTGTATCTCAGTCGCTCATTCTCTGTGATATTTGTCTCTCAGTCACTCTCTGTGATATTTGTATCTCAGATTATCTCTCTGTGATATTTGTATCTGAGTCTCTGTGATATTTGTATCTCAGTCTCTCTCTCTGTGATATTTGTATCTCAGTATATCTCTCTGCGATATTTGTATCTGAGTCTCTCTCTCTGTGATATTTGTATCTCAGTCCCTATATATCCGTGATATTTGTATGTCAGTCTCTCTCTCTGTGATGTATGTATCTCAGTCTCCCTCAGTGATATTTGTATTTCAGTCCCTCTCTCTGTGATATTCGTATCTCAGTCTCTCTCCCTGTGATATTTGTATCTCAGTCTCTCTCTGTGATATTTGTATGTCAGTCTCTCTCTCTCTCTGTGATATTTGTATCTCAGTCTCTCTGTGACAATTGTATATCAGTCCCTATATATCTGTGATATTTGTATGTCAGTCTCTCTCTCTCTCTCTGAGATATTTGTATCTCAGTCTCTCTCTGTCATATTTGTTTCTTAGTCTCTCTATCTGTGATATTTGTATCTCAGTCTCTCTCTGATATGTGTATCTCAGTCTCTGTGATATTTGTATCTCAATCTCTCTCTGTGATATTTGACTCAAAGTCTCTCTTTCTCTCTGATATTTGCATCTCATTCTCTCTCTGTGATATTTGTATGTCAGTCTCACTTTCTCTATGATATTTGTATCTCAGTCACTCTGTGCTATTTGTACCTCAGTCTCTAACTCTCTGTGATATTTGAATATCAGTCTCTATCTCTCTGATAGTTGTATCTCAGTCTCTCTCTCTGTGATATTTGTACTTCAGCCTCATTCTCTGTGATATTTGCATCTCAGTCTCTCTCTCCGTGTGATATTTGTATCTCAGTCTCTCTCCGTGTGATATTTGTATCTCAGTCTCTCTCTCTGTGATATTTGTATGTCAGTCTCTCTTTCTCTCTGTGATATTTGTATCTCAGTCTCTCTCTCTGTGACAATTGTATATCAGTCCCTATATATCTGTGATATTTGTATGTCAGTCTCTCCCTCTCTCTGCGATATTTGTATCTCAGTCTCTCTCTCTGTGACAATTGTATATCAGTCCCTATATATCTGTGATATTTGTATGTCAGTCTCTCTCTCTCTCTGAGAAATTTGTATCTCAGTCTCTCTCTCTGTGACAATTGTATATCAGTCCCTATATATCTGTGATATTTGTATGTCAGTCTCTCTCTCTCTCTGCGATATTTGTATCTCAGTCTCTCTCTCTGTGACAATTGTATATCAGTCCCTATATATCTGTGATATTTGTATGTCAGTCTCTTTCTCTCTCTCTGTGATATTTGTATCTCCATCACTCTCTCTCTGTGATATTTATATCTCAGACTCTATCTCTCTGATATTTGTACCTCAGTCTCTCTCTCTCCCTGATATATGTATCTCAGTCTCTCTCTCCCTGTGATATTTGTATCTCAGTCTCTCTCTCTGTGATATTTGTATCTCAGTCAATCTCTCTCTGTGATATATGTATCCCAGTCTCTGTCTCCCTGTTAAATTTGTATCTCAGTCCCTCTCTCTACGATATTTGTATCTCAGTCTCTCTCTCTGTGATATTTGTATCTCAGTATCTCTCTCTCACAGTGATATTTGTACCTCAGTCTCTCACTGAGATATTTGAATCCCAGTCCATCTTTGTGATATTTGTCTCTCAGTCAATTTCTCTCTGTGATATTTGTATCTCAGTCTCCCTCTCTGATATTTGTATCTCAATCTCTCTCTCTCTGATATTTGTATCTCATTCTCTCTCTCTCTGTGATATTTGTATATCAGTCTCTATCTCTGTTATATTTGTATCTCAGTCTCTCTCTCTCTGTGATATTTGTATCTGTCAATCTCTCTCTGTGATATTTGTATTTCAGTGTCTTTCTCCCTCTGTGATATTTGTATCTCAGTCTCTCTCTCTGATATTTTTATCTCAATCTCTCTCTGTGATATTTGTATGTCAGTCTCTTTCTCTCTCTCTGTGATATTTGTATCTCCATCACTCTCTCTCTGTGATATTTATATCTCAGTCTCTATCTCTCTGATATTTGCATCTCAGTCTCTCTCTCTCCCTGATATATGTATCTCAGTCTCTCTCTCCCTGTGATATTTGTATCTCAGTCTATCTCTGTGATATTTGTATCTCAGTTAGTCTCTGTGATATTTGTATCTCAGTCACTCATTCTCTGTGATATTTGTATATCAGTCAATCTCTCTCTGTGAGAGCTGCATCTCAGTCACTCTGTCTGTGAGATTTGTATCTCCGTCTCTCTCTCTCTGTAATAATTGTATCTCAGTCTCTCTCTCTCTTTGATATTTGTTTCTTAATCTCTCTATCTGTGATATGTGTATCTCAGTCTCTCTCTGATATGTGTATCTCAGTCTCTGTGATATTTGTATCTCAATCTCTCTATGATATTTGTAACTCAGTCTCTCTCTGATATTTGTATCTCGTTCTCTCTCTGTGATATTTGTATCTCAGTCTCTCTCTCTCTCTCTGTGATATTTGTATCTCAGTCTCTCTCTCTCTGATATTTGTATCTTAGTCTCTCTCTCTCTCTGTGATATTGGTATCTCAGTACATCTCTGTGATATTTGTATCTCCGTCAATCTCTCTCTGTGATATTTGTATCCCACTCACTCTCTCTCTGTGATATTTGTATCTCAGTAAATCTCTCTCTGTGATATTTGTATCTCAGGCTCTCTCTCTCTGTGATATTGGTATCTCAGTCAATCTCTCTCTGTGATATTTGTATCTCAGTCTCTCTCTCTGTGATATTTGTACCTCAGTCACTCTCTCTCTGATATTTGTTTCTTAGTCTCTCTATCTGTGATATTTGTATCTCAGTCTCTATCTCTCTCTGTGATATTTGTCCCTCAGCCTCTCTCTCTGTGATATTTGTATCTCAATCACTCTCTCTCTCTCTGATATTTGTATCTCACTCTCTAACTCTCTGATATTTGTCTCTCAGTCTCTCTCTGTGATATTTGTATCTCAGTCTCTCTCTCCCTGTTAAATTTGTATCTCAGTCTCTCTCTCTACGATATTTGTATCTCAGTCTCTCTCTCTGTGATATTTGCATCTCAGTATCTCTCTCTCACAGTGATATTTGTATCTCAGTCTCTCACTGAGATATTTGTATCCCAGTCCATCTTTGTGATATTTGTCTCTCAATCAATTTCTCTCTGTGATATTTGTATCTCAGTCAATTTCTCTCTGTGATATTTGTATCTCAGTCAATCTCTCTCTGTGATATTTGTATCACAGTCACTCTCTCTCTGTGATATTTGTATCTCAGTCAATCTCTCTCTGTGATATTTCTACTTCAGTCTCCCTCTCTGATATTTGTATCTGTCAATCTCGCTCTGATATTTGTATCACAGTCAATCTCTCTCTCTGATATGTGTATCTCAGTCTCTGTGATATTTGTATCTCAATCTCTCTATGATATTTGTAACTCAGTCTCTCTCTGATATTTGTATCTCGTTCTCTCTCTGTGATATTTGTATCTCAGTCTCTCTCTCTCTCTCTGTGATATTTGTATCTCAGTCTCTCTCTCTCTGATATTTGTATCTTAGTCTCTCTCTCTCTCTGTGATATTGGTATCTCAGTACATCTCTGTGATATTTGTATCTCCGTCAATCTCTCTCTGTGATATTTGTATCCCACTCACTCTCTCTCTGTGATATTTGTATCTCAGTAAATCTCTCTCTGTGATATTTGTATCTCAGGCTCTCTCTCTCTGTGATATTGGTATCTCAGTCAATCTCTCTCTGTGATATTTGTATCTCAGTCTCTCTCTCTGTGATATTTGTACCTCAGTCACTCTCTCTCTGATATTTGTTTCTTAGTCTCTCTATCTGTGATATTTGTATCTCAGTCTCTATCTCTCTCTGTGATATTTGTCCCTCAGCCTCTCTCTCTGTGATATTTGTATCTCAATCACTCTCTCTCTCTCTGATATTTGTATCTCACTCTCTAACTCTCTGATATTTGTCTCTCAGTCTCTCTCTGTGATATTTGTATCTCAGTCTCTCTCTCCCTGTTAAATTTGTATCTCAGTCTCTCTCTCTACGATATTTGTATCTCAGTCTCTCTCTCTGTGATATTTGCATCTCAGTATCTCTCTCTCACAGTGATATTTGTATCTCAGTCTCTCACTGAGATATTTGTATCCCAGTCCATCTTTGTGATATTTGTCTCTCAATCAATTTCTCTCTGTGATATTTGTATCTCAGTCAATTTCTCTCTGTGATATTTGTATCTCAGTCAATCTCTCTCTGTGATATTTGTATCACAGTCACTCTCTCTCTGTGATATTTGTATCTCAGTCAATCTCTCTCTGTGATATTTCTACTTCAGTCTCCCTCTCTGATATTTGTATCTGTCAATCTCGCTCTGATATTTGTATCACAGTCAATCTCTCTCTGTGATATTTGTATCTCAGTCTCTCTCTTTGTGATATTTGTATCTCAGTATCTCTCTCTCACTGTGATATTTGTATCTCAGTCTCTCACTGAGATATTTGTATCCTAGTCCATCTTTGTGATATTTGTATCTCATTCAATTTCTCTCTGTGATATTTGTATCTCAGTCAATCTCTCTCTGTGATATTTGTATCACAGTCACTCTCTCTCTGTGATATTTGTATCTCAGTCAATCTCTCTCTGTGATATTTGTATGTCAGTCTCCCTCTGTGATATTTGTATCTGTCAATCTCGCTCTGATATTTGTATCTCAGTCAATCTCTCTCTGTGATATTTGTATCTCAATCTCTCTCTCCCTCTGTGATATTTGTATCTCAGTCTCTCTCTCTGATATTTGTTTCTCAATCTCTCTCTCTGTGACAATTGTATCTCAGTCCCTATCTATCTGTGATATTTGTATGTCAGTCTCTCTCTCTCTCTCTCTCTCTGTGTTTTATGTATATCAGTCTCCCTCAGTGATATCTGTATTTCATTCTCTCTCTCTGTGATATTTGTATGTCGGTCTCTCTCCCTGTGATATTTGTATCGAAGTCTCTCTCTCTCCCTGATATATGTATCTCAGTCTCTCTCTCCCTGTGATATTTGTATCTCAGTCTCTCTCTGTGATATTTGTATCTCAGTCACTCACTCTCTGTGATATTTGTCTCTCAGTCATTCTCTGTGATATTTGTATATCAGTCAAACTCTCTATGTGAGAGCTGCATCTCAGTCACTCTGTGAGATTTTTATCTCCGTCTCTCTCTCTCTCTCTCTGTAATAATTGTATCTTAGTCTCTCTCTCTCTGTGATATTTGTTTATTAGTCTCTCTATCTGTGATATTTGTATCTCAGTCTCTCTCTGATATGTGTATCTCAGTCTCTGTGATATTTGTATCTCAATTTCTCTCTGTGATATTTGTATCTCAGTCTCTCTCTCTCTGATATTTGTATCTGGTTCTCTCTCTGTGATATTTGTATCTCAGTCTCTTTCTCTCTCTCTGTGATATTTGTATCTCAGTCTCTCTCTCTCTCTCTTTGATATTTGTATCTTAGTCTCTCTCTCTCTCTGTGATATTGGTATCTCAGTCTCTCTCTGTGATATTTGTATCTCAGTACATCTCTGTGATATTTGTATCTCCGTCAATCTCTCTCTGTGATATTTGTATCGCACTCACTCTCTCTCTGGGATATTTGTATCTCAGTCAATCTCTCTCTGTGATATTTGTATCTCAGGCTCTCTCTCTCTGTGATATTGGTATCTCAGTCAATCTCTCTCTGTGATATTTGTATCTCAGTACATCTCTGTGATATTTGTATCTCCGTCAATCTCTCTCTGTGATATTTGTATCACACACTCTCTCTGTGATATTTGTATCTCAGTCAATCTCTCTCTGTGATATTTGTATCTCAGTCAATCTCTCTCTGTGATATTTGTATCGCAGTAACTCTCTCTCTGTGATATTTGTATTTCAGTCAATCTCTCTCTGTGATATTTATATCTCATTCTCTCGCTCTGATATTTGTATCTCAGTCAATCTCTCTCTGTGATATTTGCATGTCAGTCTCTCTCTCTTTCTGTGATATTTTGTATCTCAATCACTCTCTGTGATAAATGTATCTCAGTCTCTCTCTATCTGTGATATTTGTATCTCAGTCTCTCTTTCTCTGTCATATGTATATCTCAGTCTCTCTCTCTCTGTAATATTTGTATCTCAGTCTCTCACTGTGTGATATTTGTATCTCTGTCTCTCTCTCTCTGTGATATTTGTATCTCAGTCTCTCGCTCTCTGATATTTGTATCTCAGTCTCTCTCACTCTGCGATATTTGTATCTCAGTCTCTCTCTCTCTGTTATATTTGTATCGCAGTCTCTCTCTCTGCGGTATTTGTATCTTTGTCCCTCCCTCTCTGATATTTGTATCTCAGTCTGTCTCTCTCTGTGTTATGTGTAATTCAGTCTCTCTCTGATGTGTGTATCTCAGTCTCTCTCTGTGATATTTGTATCTCAGTCTCTCTCTCTCTGTTATATTTGTATCGCAGTCTCTCTCTCTGCGGTATTTGTATCTTTGTCCCTCCCTCTCTGATATTTGTATCTCAGTCTGTCTCTCTCTGTGTTATGTGTAATTCAGTCTCTCTCTGATGTGTGTATCTCAGTCTCTCTCTGTGATATTTGTATCTCAGTCTCTCTCTCTGTGATATTTGTATCTCAGTATCTCTCTCTCACTGAGATATTTGTATCCCAGTCCATCATTGTGATATTTGTATCTCAGTCAATTTCTCTCCGTAATATTTGTATCTCAGTCAATCTCTCTCTGTGATATTTGTATTACAGTCACTCTCTCTCTCTGATATTTGTATCTCAGTCTCTTTGTGATATTTTTATCTCAGTCTCTAATCTCTGCGATATTTGTCTCTGTCTCTCTCTCTCTGTGATATTTGTGTCTCAGTCTCTCTCTCTTTGATATTTGTATCTCAGTCTTTCTCTCTCTGTGATATATGTATCTCAGTCTCTCTCTCCCTGTTAAATTTGTATCTCAGTCTCTCTCTCTACGATATTTGTATCTCAGTCTCTCTCTCTGTGATATTTGTTTCTCAGTTATTCTCTGTGATATTTGTATATCAGTCAAACTCTTTCTGTGATAGCTGCATCTCAGTCACTCTGTCTGTGATATTTGTATCTCCATCTCTCTCTCTCTGTGATATTTGTATCTCAGTCTCTCTCTCTCTCTTTGATAATTGTATCTTAGTCTCTCTCTTCCTCTGTGATATTGGTATCTCAGTCTCTCTCTGTGATATATGTATCTCAGTACATCTCTGTCTCATTTGTATCTCCGTCAATCTCTCTCTGTGATATTTGTATCGCACTCACTCTCTCTCTGTGATATTTGTATCTCAGTCAATCTCTCTCTGTGATATTTGTACCTCAGGCTCTCTCTCTCTGTGATATTGGTATCTCAGTCAATCTCTCTCTGTAATATTTGTATCTCAGTCTCTCTCTGTGATCTTTGTATCACAGTCTCTCTCTGTGATCTTTGTATCTCAGTCTCTCTCTCTCTGTGATATTTGTTTCTCAGTCACTCTCTCTCTGTGATATTTGCATCTCAGTCTCTCTCTGTGATATTTGTATCTCAGTCTCTCTCTGTGATATTTGTATATCAGTCACTCTCTCTCTCTCTCTCTCTGTGGTATTTGTATCTCATTCTCTCTCTCTCTGTGATATTTGTATCTCAGTCTCTCTCTGTCAGTGATATTTGTATCTCAGTCCCTCTCTCTCTGTGATTTATGTATCTCAGTCTCTATCTCTGATGTTTGTATCTCAGTCTCTCTCTATGTGTTATTCGTATGTCAGTCTCTCTCTCTATGATATTTGTATCTCCGTCTCTGTCTCTCTCTGTCATATGTGTATATCAGTCTCTATCTCTCTGATAGTTGTATCTCAGTCTCTCTCTGATATTTGTATCTCAGTCTCTCGCTCTCTGTGATATTAGTATCCCAGTCTCTCTCATTGTGATATTTGTGTCACAGCCTCTCTCTCTGTGACATTTGTTTCACGGTCTCTCTCTCTCTCTGTGATATTTGTATCTCAGTCGCTCTCTCTTCTGATATTTGTAGCTCAGTTTCTCTCTGTGATATTACTATCTCATTCTCTCTCTCTATCTCACCGTGATGATTATATCTCAGTCTCTCTCTCTCACTGTGATATTTCATTCTCAGTTTTACTCTCTCTCTGTGATATTTTTATATAAGTCTCTCTCTCTCTCTCTGTGATATTTGTATCTCAGTCTCTCTCTCTCTGTGATATTTGTATCTCAGTCTCTCTCTCTGTGATATTTGTATCTCAGTTTCTCTCTCTCTCTGTGATATTTGTATCTCAATCTCTCTCTCTTTCTGTTATTTAAATCTCAGTCTCTCTCTCTCTCTCTGTGTTATTTACATCGCAGTCTTTCTCTCTATCTCTCTATGATATTTGTATCTCAGTTTCTCTCTCTCTCTGTGTTATTTGTATCTCAGTCTCTCTCTATGATATTTGTCTCAGTCTCTCTCTCTCTCTCTGTGATATTTGTATCTCAGGCTCCCACTGTTATATTTGTATCTCAGTCTCTTTCTCTCTTTATGATATTTGTATCTCAGTCTCTCTCTGTCAGTGATATTTGTATCCCAATCTCTCTCTCCCTGATATTTGTATCTCAGTCTCTCTCTCTGTGATTTATGTATCTCAGTCTCTATCTCTGATATTTGTATCTCAGTCTCTCTCTATGTGTTATTCGTATGTCAGTCTCTCTCTCTATGATATTTGTATCTCCGTCTCTGTCTCTCTCTGTGATATGTGTATATCAGTCTCTATCTCTCTGATAGTTGTATCTCAGTCTCTCTCTGATATTTGTATCTCAGTCTCCCTCTCTCTGATATTTTCATCTCAGTCTCGCTCTGTGATATTTGTATCTCAGTCTCTCTCTCTCTGTGATATTTGTATCTCAATGTCTCTCCCTTTCTGTTATTTAAATCTCAGTCTCTCTCTCTCTCTGTGTTATTTACATCTCAGTCTTTCTCTCTATCTCTCTATGATATTTGTATCTCAGTTTCTCTCTCTCTATGTATTATTTGTATCTCTCTCTCTCTCACGGATATTTGTATCTCAGTCTCTCTCTGTGATAATTGTATCTCAGTCTCTCTCACTCTGTGATATTTGTTTCACAGTAACTCTCTCTCTCTGTGATATTTGTATCTCAGTCTCGCTCTCTCTGTGATATTTGTATCTCAGTCTCTCTCTGTGATATTTGTATCTCAGTCACTCTCTCTGTGATATTTGTATCTAAGTCTCTCTCTCTGTGATATTTGAATCTCAGTCTCTCTCTCTGTCTCTGTGATTTTTGTATCACAGTCTCTCTGTCTGTGTGATATTTGTATCTCAGTTTCTCTCTCTCTCTGTGATATTTGTATCTCAATCTCTCTCTCTTTCTGTTATTTAAATCTCAGTCTCTCTCTCTCTCTGTGTTATTTACATCTCAGTCTTTCTCTCTATCTCTCTATGATATTTGTATCTCAGTTTCTCTCTCTCTCTGTGTTATTTGTATCTCAGTCTCTCTCTATGATATTTGTCTCAGTCTCTCTCTCTCTCTCTGTGATATTTGTATCTCAGGCTCCCACTGTTATATTTGTATCTCAGTCTCTTTCTCTCTTTATGATATTTGTATCTCAGTCTCTCTCTGTCAGTGATATTTGTATCTCAATCTCTCTCTCCCTGATATTTGTATCTCAGTCTCTCTCTCTGTGATTTATGTATCTCAGTCTCTATCTCTGATATTTGTATCTCAGTCTCTCTCTATGTGTTATTCGTATGTCAGTCTCTCTCTCTATGATATTTGTATCTCCGTCTCTGTCTCTCTCTGTGATATGTGTATATCAGTCTCTATCTCTCTGATAGTTGTATCTCAGTCTCTCTCTGATATTTGTATCTCAGTCTCCCTCTCTCTGATATTTTCAACTAAGTCTCGCTCTTTGATATTTGTTTCAAAGTCTCTCTCTCTCTCTCTGTGATATTTGTATCTCAGTCACTCTCTCTTTGATAAATGTATCTCAGTTTCTCTCTGTGATATTAGTATCTCATTCTGTCTCTCTATCTCACTGTGATATTTATATCTCAGTTTCTCTCTTGGTGTAATTTGCATCTCTGTCTCTCTGATATTTGTATTTCAGACACACTCTCTGTGATATTTGCATCTCAATTTATCTCTCTCTCTCTCTCTGTGATATTTGGTTCTCAGTCTCTCTCTCTGTGATATTTGTATCTCCGTCTTTCTCTGTGATATTTGTATCTCTGTCTCTCTCTGTGTGATATTTGTATCTCAGTCTCTCTCTCTGTGATATTTGTATCTCAGTCTCTCTCTCTCTCTGTGATATTTGTATCTCAGTCTCTCTCTCTCAGTGATATTTGTATCTCAGTCTCTCTCACTTTCTGTGATATTTGTATCATAGTCTCTCTCTCTCTGTGATATTTGTATCTCAGTCTCGCTCTGTGATATATGTATCTCAGTCTTGCTCTCTGTGATATTTGTATCTCCATCTCTCTCTGTGATATTTGTATCTCAGTCTCTCTCTCTCTGTGATATTTGTATCCCTGTCTCTCTCTCTCTGTGTTATTTAAATCTCAGTCTCTCTCTCTCTCTCTCTGTGATATTTGTAACTCAGTCAATCTCTCCTTGTGATATTTATATCTCGGTCTCTCTCTCTCTCTCTCTCTCTGTGATATTTGAACCTCGGTCTCCCTCTCACTCTGTGATATTTGTATCTCTGTCATTCTCTGTGTGATATTTGTATCTCAGTCTGTCTCTCCGTGATATTTCTATCTCAGTCTCTCTCTGTGATATTCTTATTTCTGTCTCTCTTTCTCTGATATTTGTATCTCAGTCTTTCTCTCTATGATATTTGTATCTCAGTCTCTGTCTCTCTCTGTGATATGTGTATATCAGTCTCTATCTCTCTGATAGTTGTATCTCAGTCTCTCTCTGATATTTGTATCTCAGTCTCTCTCTCTCTATGATATTTGTTTCTCAGTCACTCTCTCTCTGTGATATTTGTATCTCAGTGTCTCTCTGTGATATTTGTATCTCAGTCTCTCTCTGTGATATTTGTATATCAGTCACTCTCTCTGTCTCTCTGTGGTATTTGTATCTCATTCTCTCTCTCTCTGTGATATTTGTATCTCAGTCTCTCTCTATCATATTTGTCTCAGTCTCTCTCTCTCTCTGTGATATTTGTAACTCAGGCTCCCACTGTGATATTTGTATCTCAGTCTCTTTCTCTCTTTATGATATTTGTATCTCAGTCTCTCTCTGTCAGTGATATTTGTATCTCAGTCTCTCTCTCCCTGATATTTGTATCTCAGTCTCTCTCTCTCTCGCTGTGATTTATGTATCTCAGTCTCTATCTCTGATATTTGAATCTCAATCTCTCTCTATGTGTTATTCGTATGTCAGTCTCTCTCTCTATGATATTTGTATCTCAGTCTCTGTCTCTCTCTGTGATATGTGTATATCAGTCTCTATCTCTCTGATAGTTGTATCTCAGTCTCTCTCTGTTATTTGTTTCTCAGTCTCTATCTCTCTGATATTTGTATCTCAGTCTCTCTCTCTCTCTCTGTGATATTTGTATCTCAGTCTCTCTTTCTGTGATATTTGTTTCTCAGTCTCTCTCTGTTATATTTGTATCACAGTCTCTCTCTCTCTCTGATATTTGCATCTCAGTCTCTCTCTCTCTATGATATTTGTATCTTAGTCTCTCTCACTTTCTTTGATATTTGTATCTCAGTCACTCTCTCTTCTGATATTTGTATCTCAGTCTCTCTCTGTGATATTACTATCTCATTCTCTCTCTCTCTATCTCACCGTGATGACTATATCTCAGTCTCTCTCTCTCTGTGATATTTCATTCCCAGTTTCTCTCTCTCTCTGTGATATTTGTTTCTCAGTCTCTCTCTCTGTTATATGTATCTCAGTCTCGCTCTGTGATATTTGTATCTCAGTCTCTCTCTCTGTGATATTTGAATCTCAGTCTCTCTCTCTCAGTGTGATATTTGTATCTCAGTCACTCTCTCTGTGATATTTGTATCTAAGTCTCTTTCTCTCTGTATGATATTTGTATCTCTGTCTCCCTCTGTCTGTGATATTTTTATCTCAGTCTCTCTCTCTGTGATATTTGTATCCCAGTCTCTCTCTGTGATATTTGTATCACAGTCTCTCGCTCTGTGATATTTGTTTCACAGTCTCTCTCTCTCTCTTTGATATTTGTATCTCAGTCACTCTCTCTGTGATATTTGTATCTCAGTTTCTCTCTTTGTTATTTGTATCTCATTCTCTCTCTCTATCTCAGTGTGATGTTTATATCTCAGTTTCTCTGTTGGTGTTAATTGCATCTCAGTCTTTCTCTCTGATATTTGTTTCTCAGACACAATCTCTGTGATATTTGTATCTCAATTTATCTCTCTCTCTCTCTGTGATATTTGTATCTCAGTGTCTCTCTCTCTCTGTGTTATTTGTATCTCAGTCTCTCTCTATCATATTTGTCTCAGTCTCTCTCTCTCTCTGTGATATTTGTAACTCAGGCTCCCACTGTGATATTTGTATCTCTCTCTCTTTCTCTCTCTATGATATTTGTATATCAGTCTCTCTCTGTCTGTGATATTTGTATCTCAGTCTCTCTCTCCCAGATATTTGTATCTCAGTCTCTCTCTCTCTGTGATTTTTGTATCTCAGTCTCTATCTCTCTGATATTTGTATCTCAGTCTCTCTCCGTGTTTTTCATATCTCTGTCTCTCTCTGTGATATTTGTATCTCAGTCTCTGACTCTCTCTGTGATATGTGTATATCAGTCTCTATCTCTCTGATATTTGTATCTCAGTCTCTCTGTGATATTTGTATCTAAGTCTCTCTCTGTGATATTTGTATCTAAGTCACTCTCTCTGTGATATTTGAATCTCAGTCTCTCTCTCTGTGATATTTGAATCTCAGTCTCTCTCTCTCTGTGATTTTTGTATCTCAGTCTCTGACTCTCTCTGTGAAATGTCTATATCAGTCTCTATCTCTCTGACATTTGTATCTCAGTCTCTCTGTGATATTTCTTTCTAAGTCTCTCTCTGTGATATTTGTATCTAAGTCACTCTCTCTGTGATATTTGAATCTCAGTCTCTCTCTCTGTGACATTTGAATCTCAGTCTCTCTCTCTCTGTGATTTTTGTATCTCAGTCTCTCTCTCTCTGTGATATTTGAATCTCAGTCTCTCTTCTGTCTCTGTGATATTTGTATCTCAGTCTCTCTGTCTGTCTGATAATTGTATCTCATTCTCTCACTCTCTGTGCTATTTGTATCCCAGTCTCTCTCTGTGATATTTGTATCTCAGTCTCTCTCTCTCTCTCTCTGTGATATTTGTATCTCAGTCTCTCTCTCTGTGATATTTGTTTCTCAGTCTCACTCTCTGTGATATTTGTATCTCAGTCTCTCTCTCTGTGATATTTGTATCTCAGTCTCTCTCTCTGTGATATTTGTTTCTCAGTCTCTCTGTGATATTTGTATCTCAGTCTCTAACTCTGTGTAATATTTGAATCTCAGTTTATCTCTCTCTCTCTCTCTGTGCTTTAGTTTCTCAGTCTCTCGCTCTCTGTTATATTAGTATCCCAGTCTCTCTCGTTGTGATATTTGTTACACAGCCTCTCTCTCTGTGACATTTGTTTCACGCTCTCTCTCTCTGTGATATTTTTGTCACTCAAGCTCCCACTGTGATATTTGTATCTCAGTCTCTTTCTCTCTGTGATTTTTGTATCTCAGTCTCTATCTATCTGATATTTGTATCTCTGTCTCTCTCTCTGTGTTATTCGTATCTCTGTCTCTCTCTCTGTGATATTTTTATCTCATTCTCTCTCGCTCTGATATATTTATCTCAGTCTCGCTCTGTGATATTTGTATCTCAGTCTCTCTCTGTGATATTTGTATCAAAGTCTCTCTCTGTGATATTTGTATCTCTGTACTCTCTCTGTGATATTTGTATCTCAGTCTCTCTCTTTGTGATATTTGAATCTCAGTCTCTCTCTCTCTGTGATTTTTGTATCTCAGTCTCTGTCTCTCTCTGTGATATTTGTATCTTAGTCTCTCTCTCTCAGTGATATTTGTATCTCAGTCTCCCTCTGTGATATTTGTATCTCTGTCTCTCTGTCTGTGTGATATTTGTATCTCATTCTCTCGCTCTCTGTGATATTTGTATCCCAATCTCTCTCTGTGATATTTGTATCTCAGTCTCTCTCTCTCTCTCTCTCTCTCCCTCTGTGATATTTGTATCTCAGTCTCTATCTCTGAGATATTTTTTTCTCAGTCTCTCGCTCTGTGATATTTGTATCTCACTCTCTATCTCTGAGATATTTTTTTCTCAGTCTCTCGCTCTGTGATATTTGCATCTCAGTCTCTCTCTATGATATTTGTATCTTAGTCTCTCTCATTTTCTGTGATGTATGTATCTCAGTCTCTCCCTCTCTCTGATATTTGTATCTCAGTCTCTCTCTGTGATATTTGTATCTCAGTCTCTCTCTCTGTTTGATATTTGTTTCTCAGTCACGCTCTCTCTCTGTGATATTTGTATCTCAGTCTCTCTCTCTCTGATATTTATATCTCAGTCTCTGTGATATTTGTATCTCAGTCTCTCCCTCTCTGTGATATTTGTTTCTCAGTCACGCTCTCTCTCTGTGATATTTGTATCACAGTCTCTCTCTGTGATATTTGTATATCCGTCTCTCTCTGTGATATTTGTATCTCAGTCACTCTCTCTGTGATATTTGTGTCTCAGTCTTTCTCTGTGATATGTGTACCTCAGTCTCTCTCTCTCTGTGATATTTGTATCTCAGTCTCTCTCTCTGTGATATTTGTATCTCATTCTCTCGCTCTCTGTGATATTTTTATCCCAGTCTCTCTCTGTGATATTTGTATCTCAGTCTCTCTCTCTCTCTCTCTGTGATATTTGTATCTCAGTCTCTCTTTCTGTGATATTTGTTTCTCAGTCTCTCTCTGTTATATTTGTATCTCATCTCTCTCCCTCTGTGATATTTGTATCTCAGTCTCTCTCTCTGTGATATTTTTATCTGTTTTCTCTCTCTGTGATATTTGTATCTCAGTCTCTCTCTCTCTTTCTCTGTGTTATTTACATCTCAGTCTCTCTCTCTAACTCTCTGTGTTATTTGTATCGCAGTTTCTCTCTTTGTATTATTTGTATCTCAGTCTCTCTATATGATATTTGTCTCAGTCTCTCTCTCTCTCTGTGATATTTGTAACTCCGGCCCCAAAGTGATATTTGTATCTCAGACTCTTTCTCTCTCTATGATATTTGTATCTCAGTCTCTCTCTCCCTGATATTTGTATCTCAGTCTCTCTCTCTGTGTGATTTTTG
The DNA here is from genome assembly GCF_017639515.1 of Carcharodon carcharias. Classification (NCBI taxonomy): domain Eukaryota; kingdom Metazoa; phylum Chordata; class Chondrichthyes; order Lamniformes; family Lamnidae; genus Carcharodon; species Carcharodon carcharias. The sequence goes on from NW_024470678.1 coordinate 50,851, forward strand.
TATCCCTGTCTCTCTCTCTCTGTGATATTTGTATCTCAGTCTCTTTCTCTATCTGTGATATGTGTATATCAGTCTCTATCACTCTGATATTTGTATCTCAGTCTCTCTGTGTGATATTTGTATCTCAGTCTCTCTCTCTGTGACATTTTGTTTCATGGTCTCTCTCTCTCTCTGTGATATTTTTATCTCAGTCACTCTCTCTTCTGATATTTGTATCTCAGTCTCTCTCTGTGATATTACTATCTCATTCTCTCTCTCTATCTCACCATGATGATTGTATCTCAGTCTCTCTCTCTCTGTGATATTTCATACTCAGTTTTTCTCTCTCTCTGTGATAATTTTATCTCAGTCTCTCTCTCTCTCTGTGATATTTGTATCTCACTCTCTCTCTCTGTGATATTTGTATCTCACTCTCTCTCTCTGTGATATTTGAATCTCAGTCTCTCTCTGTCTCTGTGATATTTGTATCTCAGTCTCTCTGTGTGATATTTGTAGCTCAGTCTCTCTCTCTGTGACATTTTGTTTCTCAGTAACGCTCTCTCTCTGTGATATTTGTATATCACTCTCTCTCTGTGATATTTGTATCTCAGTCTCTCTCTGTGATATTTGTATATCAGTCTCTCTCTGTGATATTTGTATCTCAGTCACTCTCTCTGTGATTTTTGTATCTCAGTCTTTCTCTGTGATATTTGTAACTCAGTCTCTCTCTCTCTGTAATATTTGTATCTCAGTCTCTCCCTCTGTGATATTTTTATCTCAGTTTCTCTCTCTCTCTGTGATATTTGTAGCTCAGTCTCTCTCTCTGTGATATTTGTATCTCAGTCTCTCTCTGTGATATTTGTATCTCAGTCTCTCTCTGTGATATTTGTATCTCAGTCTCTCCCTCTCTGTGATATTTGTTTCTCAGTAACGCTCTCTCTCTGTGATATTTGTATATCACTCTCTCTCTGTGATATTTGTATCTCAGTCTCTCTCTGTGATATTTGTATATCAGTCTCTCTCTGTGATATTTGTATCTCAGTCACTCTCTCTGTGATTTTTGTATCTCAGTCTTTCTCTGTGATATTTGTATCTCAGTCTCGCTCTCTGTGATATTTGAATCTGTCTCTCTCTCTGTCTCTGTGATTTTTGTATCTCAGTCTCTCTGTCTGTTTGATATTTGTCTCTCAGTCTCTCGCTCTCTGTGATATTAGTATCCCAGTCTCTCTCATTGTGATATTTGTGTCACAGCCTCTCTCTCTGTGACGTTTGTTTCACGGTCACTCTCCCTCTCTGTGATATTTGTATCTCAGTCGCTCTCTCTTCTGATATTTGTAGCTCAGTTTCTCTCTGTGATATTAGTACCTCATTCTCTCTCTCTATCTCACCGTGATGATTATATCTCAGTCTCTCTCTCTCTGTGATATTTCATTCTCAGTTTCTCTTCTCTCTGTGATATTTTTATTTCAGTCTCTCTCTCTCTCTCTCTGTGATATTTGTATCTCAGTCTCTCTCTCTCTGTGATATTTGTATCTCAGTCTCTCTCTCTGTGATATTTGTATCTCAGTTTCTCTCTCTCTCTGTGATATTTGTATCTCAATCTCTCTCTCTTTCTGTTATTTAAATCTCAGTCTCTCTCTCTCTCTGTGTTATTTACATCTCAGTCTTTCTCTCTATCTCTCTATGATATTTGTATCTCAGTTTCTCTCTCTCTCTGTGTTATTTGTATCTCAGTCTCTCTCTATGATATTTGTCTCAGTCTCTCTCTCTCTCTCTGTGATATTTGTATCTCAGGCTCCCACTGTTATATTTGTATCTCAGTCTCTTTCTCTCTTTATGATATTTGTATCTCAGTCTCTCTCTGTCAGTGATATTTGTATCTCAATCTCTCTCTCCCTGATATTTGTATCTCAGTCTCTCTCTCTGTGATTTATGTATCTCAGTCTCTATCTCTGATATTTGTATCTCAGTCTCTCTCTATGTGTTATTCGTATGTCAGTCTCTCTCTCTATGATATTTGTATCTCCGTCTCTGTCTCTCTCTGTGATATGTGTATATCAGTCTCTATCTCTCTGATAGTTGTATCTCAGTCTCTCTCTGATATTTGTATCTCAGTCTCCCTCTCTCTGATATTTTCATCTAAGTCTTGCTCTTTGATATTTGTTTCAAAGTCTCTCTCTCTCTCTCTGTGATATTTGTATCTCAGTCACTCTCTCTTTGATAAATGTATCTCAGTTTCTCTCTGTGATATTAGTATCTCATTCTGTCTCTCTATCTCACTGTGGATATTTATATCTCAGTTTCTCTCTTGGTGTAATTTGCATCTCTGTCTCTCTGATATTTGTATTTCAGACACACTCTCTGTGATATTTGCATCTCAATTTATCTCTCTCTCTCTCTCTGTGATATTTGGTTCTCAGTCTCTCTCTCTGTGATATTTGTATCTCCGTCTTTCTCTGTGATATTTGTATCTCTGTCTCTCTCTGTGTGATATTTGTATCTCAGTCTCTCTCTCTGTGATATTTGTATCTCAGTCTCTCTCTCTCTCTGTGATATTTGTATCTCAGTCTCTCTCTCTCAGTGATATTTGTATCTCAGTCTCTCTCACTTTCTGTGATATTTGTATCATAGTCTCTCTCTCTCTGTGATATTTGTATCTCAGTCTCGCTCTGTGATATATGTATCTCAGTCTTGCTCTCTGTGATATTTGTATCTCCATCTCTCTCTGTGATATTTGTATCTCAGTCTCTCTCTCTCTGTGATATTTGTATCCCTGTCTCTCTCTGTGTTATTTAAATCTCAGTCTCTCTCTCTCTCTCTCTGTGATATTTGTAACTCAGTCAATCTCTCCTTGTGATATTTATATCTTGGTCTCTCTCTCTCTCTCTCTGTGATATTTGTACCTCGGTCTCCCTCTCACTCTGTGATATTTGTATCTCTGTCATTCTCTGTGTGATATTTGTATCTCAGTCTGTCTCTCCGTGATATTTCTATCTCAGTCTCTCTCTGTGATATTCTTATTTCTGTCTCTCTTTCTCTGATATTTGTATCTCAGTCTTTCTCTCTATGATATTTGTATCTCAGTCTCTGTCTCTCTCTGTGATATGTGTATATCAGTCTCTATCTCTCTGATAGTTGTATCTCAGTCTCTCTCTGATATTTGTATCTCAGTCTCTCTCTCTCTATGATATTTGTTTCTCAGTCACTCTCTCTCTGTGATATTTGTATCTCAGTGTCTCTCTGTGATATTTGTATCTCAGTCTCTCTCTGTGATATTTGTATATCAGTCACTCTCTCTGTCTCTCTGTGGTATTTGTATCTCATTCTCTCTCTCTCTGTGATATTTGTATCTCAGGCTCCCACTGTGATATTTGTATCTCAGTCTCTTTCTCTCTTTATGATATTTGTATCTCAGTCTCTCTCTGTCAGTGATATTTGTATCTCAGTCTCTCTCTCCCTGATATTTGTATCTCAGTCTCTCTCTCTCTCGCTGTGATTTATGTATCTCAGTCTCTATCTCTGATATTTGAATCTCAATCTCTCTCTATGTGTTATTCGTATGTCAGTCTCTCTCTCTATGATATTTGTATCTCAGTCTCTGTCTCTCTCTGTGATATGTGTATATCAGTCTCTATCTCTCTGATAGTTGTATCTCAGTCTCTCTCTGTTATTTGTTTCTCAGTCTCTATCTCTCTGATATTTGTATCTCAGTCTCTCTCTCTCTCTCTGTGATATTTGTATCTCAGTCTCTCTTTCTGTGATATTTGTTTCTCAGTCTCTCTCTGTTATATTTGTATCACAGTCTCTCTCTCTCTCTGATATTTGCATCTCAGTCTCTCTCTCTCTATGATATTTGTATCTTAGTCTCTCTCACTTTCTTTGATATTTGTATCTCAGTCACTCTCTCTTCTGATATTTGTATCTCAGTCTCTCTCTGTGATATTACTATCTCATTCTCTCTCTCTCTATCTCACCGTGATGACTATATCTCAGTCTCTCTCTCTCTGTGATATTTCATTCCCAGTTTCTCTCTCTCTCTGTGATATTTGTTTCTCAGTCTCTCTCTCTGTTATATGTATCTCAGTCTCGCTCTGTGATATTTGTATCTCAGTCTCTCTCTCTGTGATATTTGAATCTCAGTCTCTCTCTCTCAGTGTGATATTTGTATCTCAGTCACTCTCTCTGTGATATTTGTATCTAAGTCTCTTTCTCTCTGTATGATATTTGTATCTCTGTCTCCCTCTGTCTGTGATATTTTTATCTCAGTCTCTCTCTCTGTGATATTTGTATCCCAGTCTCTCTCTGTGATATTTGTATCACAGTCTCTCGCTCTGTGATATTTGTTTCACAGTCTCTCTCTCTCTCTTTGATATTTGTATCTCAGTCACTCTCTCTGTGATATTTGTATCTCAGTTTCTCTCTTTGTTATTTGTATCTCATTCTCTCTCTCTATCTCAGTGTGATGTTTATATCTCAGTTTCTCTGTTGGTGTTAATTGCATCTCAGTCTTTCTCTCTGATATTTGTTTCTCAGACACAATCTATGTGATATTTGTATCTCAATTTATCTCTCTCTCTCTCTGTGATATTTGTATCTCAGTGTCTCTCTCTCTCTGTGTTATTTGTATCTCAGTCTCTCTCTATCATATTTGTCTCAGTCTCTCTCTCTCTCTCTGTGATATTTGTAACTCAGGCTCCCACTGTGATATTTGTATCTCTCTCTCTTTCTCTCTCTATGATATTTGTATATCAGTCTCTCTCTGTCTGTGATATTTGTATCTCAGTCTCTCTCTCCCAGATATTTGTATCTCAGTCTCTCTCTCTCTGTGATTTTTGTATCTCAGTCTCTATCTCTCTGATATTTGTATCTCAGTCTCTCTCCGTGTTTTTCATATCTCTGTCTCTCTCTCTGTGATATTTGTATCTCAGTCTCTGACTCTCTCTGTGATATGTGTATATCAGTCTCTATCTCTCTGATATTTGTATCTCAGTCTCTCTGTGATATTTGTATCTAAGTCTCTCTCTGTGATATTTGTATCTAAGTCACTCTCTCTGTGATATTTGAATCTCAGTCTCTCTCTCTGTGATATTTGAATCTCAGTCTCTCTCTCTCTGTGATTTTTGTATCTCAGTCTCTCTCTCTCTGTGATATTTGTATCTCAGTCTCTCTCTCTCTCTGTGATATTTGAATCTCAGTCTCTCTTCTGTCTCTGTGATATTTGTATCTCAGTCTCTCTGTCTGTCTGATAATTGTATCTCATTCTCTCACTCTCTGTGCTATTTGTATCCCAGTCTCTCTCTGTGATATTTGTATCTCAGTCTCTCTCTCTCTCTCTCTGTGATATTTGTATCTCAGTCTCTCTCTCTGTGATATTTGTTTCTCAGTCTCACTCTCTGTGATATTTGTATCTCAGTCTCTCTCTCTGTGATATTTGTATCTCAGTCTCTCTCTCCCTGATATTTGTATCTCAGTCTCTCTCTCTGTGTAATTTTTGTATCCCTGTCTCTCTCTCTCTGTGATATTTGTATCTCAGTCTCTTTCTCTATCTGTGATATGTGTATATCAGTCTCTATCTCTCTGATATTTGTATCTCAGTCTCTCTGTGTAATATTTGTATCTCAGTCTCTCTCTCTGTGACATTTTGTTTCATGGTCTCTCTCTCTCTCTGTGATATTTTTATCTCAGTCACTCTCTCTTCTGATATTTGTATCTCAGTCTCTCTCTGTGATATTACTATCTCATTCTCTCTCTCTATCTCACCATGATGATTGTATCTCAGTCTCTCTCTCTCTGTGATATTTCATACTCAGTTTTTCTCTCTCTCTGTGATAATTTTATCTCAGTCTCTCTCTCTCTCTGTGATATTTGTATCTCACTCTCTCTCTCTCTGATATTTGTATCTCACTCTCTCTCTCTGTGATATTTGAATCTCAGTCTCTCTCTGTCTCTGTGATATTTGTATCTCAGTCTCTCTGTGTGATATTTGTATCTCAGTCTCTCTCTCTGTGACATTTGTTTCACGGTCTCTCTCTCTCTCTCTGATATTTTTATCTCAGTCACTCTCTCTTCTGATATTTGTATCTCAGTCTCTCTCTGTGATATTACTATCTCATTCTCTCTCTCTATCTCACCATGATGATTGTATCTCAGTCTCTCTCTCTCTGTGATATTTCATACTCAGTTTTTCTCTCTCTCTGTGATAATTTTATCTCAGTCTCTCTCTCTCTCTGTGATATTTGTATCTCACTCTCTCTCTCTGATATTTGTAGCTCAGTCTCTCTCTCTGTGATATTTGTATCTCAGTCTCTCTCTCTGTGACATTTTGTTTCACAGTAACGCTCTCTCTCTGTGATATTTGTATATCACTCTCTCTCTGTGATATTTGTATCTCAGTCTCTCTCTGTGATATTTGTATATCAGTCTCTCTCTGTGATATTTGTATCTCAGTCACTCTCTCTGTGATTTTTGTATCTCAGTCTTTCTCTGTGATATTTGTAACTCAGTCTCTCTCTCTCTGTAATATTTGTATCTCAGTCTCTCCCTCTGTGATATTTTTATCTCAGTTTCTCTCTCTCTCTGTGATATTTGTAGCTCAGTCTCTCTCTCTGTGATATTTGTATCTCAGTCTCTCTCTGTGATATTTGTATCTCAGTCTCTCTCTGTGATATTTGTATCTCAGTCTCTCCCTCTCTGTGATATTTGTTTCTCAGTAACGCTCTCTCTCTGTGATATTTGTATATCACTCTCTCTCTGTGATATTTGTATCTCAGTCTCTCTCTGTGATATTTGTATATCAGTCTCTCTCTGTGATATTTGTATCTCAGTCACTCTCTCTGTGATTTTTGTATCTCAGTCTTTCTCTGTGATATTTGTAACAGTGTCTCTCTCTCTCTGTAATATTTGTATCTCTGTCTCTCCCTCTGTGATATTTTTATCTCAGTTTCTCTCTCTCTCTGTGATATTTGTATCTCAGTCACTCTCTCTCTTTCTCTGTGTTATTTACATCTCAGTCTCTCTCTCTATCTCTCTGTGATATTTGTATCTAAGTTGCTTTCTCTGTGTTATTTGTATCCCAGTCTCTCTCTATGATATTTGTCTCAGTCTCTCTGTCTCTCTGTGATAATTGTCACTCATGCTCCCACTGTGATATTTTTATCTCAGTCTTTTTCTCTCTGTGATTTTTGTATCTCAGTCTCTATCTCTCTGATATTTGTATCTCAGTCTCTCTCTCTGTGTGATTTTTGTATCTCAGTCTCTCTCTCCCTGATATTTGTATCTCATTCTCTCACTCTCTGTGATTTTTGTATCTCAGTCTCTATCTCTCTGAAATTTGTATGTCAGTCTCTCTGTGTTGTTTTTATCTCTGTCTCTCTCTCTGTGATATTTGTATCTCAGTCTCTCTCTCTCTCTGTGATATTTGTATCTCATTCTCTCTCTCTCTGATATATTTATCTCAGTCTCGCTCTGTGATATTTGTATCTCAGTCTCTCTCTGTGATATTTGTATCTAAGTTTCTATCTGTGATATTTGTATCTCAGTCACTGTCTCTCTGATATTTGTATCTCAGTCTCTCTCTTTGTGATATTTGTATCTCAGTCTCTCTCTCTGATATTTGTATCTCAGTCTCTCTCTGTGATATTTGTATCTCAGTCTCTCTCTCTCTCTGTGATATTTGTATCTCAGTCTCTCTCTCTGTGATATTTGTATCTCAGTCTCTCTCTCTGTGACATTTGTTTCATGGTCTCTCTCTCTCTCTGTGATATTTTTATCTCAGTCACTCTCTCTTCTGATATTTGTATCTCAGTCTCTCTCTGTGATATTACTATCTCATTCTCTCTCTCTATCTCACCATGATGATTGTATCTCAGTCTCTCTCTCTCTGTGATATTTCATACTCAGTTTTTCTCTCTCTCTGTGATAATTTTATCTCTGTCTCTCTCTCTCTCTGTGATATTTGTATCTCACTCTCTCTCTCTGTGATATTTGAATCTCAGTCTCTCTCTCTGTCTCTGTGATATTTGTATCTCAGTCTCTCTGTGTGATATTTGTATCTCAGTCTCTCTCTCTGACATTTGTTTCACGGTCTCTCTCTCTCTCTCTGATATTTTTTATCTCAGTCACTCTCTCTGTGATATTTGCATCTCAGTCTCTCACTGTGATATTTGTATCTCAGTCTATCTCTGTGATATTTGTATCTCAGTCACTCTCTCTGTGATATTTGTATCTCAGTCGTTCTCTGTGATATATGTATCTCAGTCTCTCTCTCTCTGATATTTGTATCTCAGTCTCTCTCTGTGATATTTGTATCTCAGTCCCTCTCTCTCTGTGATATTTGTATCTCAGTCTCTCTCTGTGTGATATTTGTATCTCAGTTTCTCTCTATCTCTGTGTAATATTTGAATCTCGGTCCCTCTCTCTCTCTCTCTCTGTGATATTTGTTTCTCAGTCTCTCTCTTTCTCTGTGATATTTGTTTCTCAGTCTCTCTCTCTGTGATATTTGCATCTCAGTCTCTCTGTGATATTTGTATCTCAGTCTATCTCTGTGATATTTGTATCTCAGTCACTCTCTCTGTGATATTTGTATCTCAGTCTTTCTCTGTGATATATGTATCTCATTCTCTGTCTCTCTCTGATATTTGTATCTCAGTCTCTCTCTGTGATATTTGTATCTCAGTCCCTCTTTCTCTGTGATATTTGTATCTCAGTCACTCTCTCTGTGATATTTGTATCTCTCTCTTTCTCTGTGATATATGTATCTCAGTCTCTCTCTCTCTCTGATACTTGTATCTCAGTCTCTATCTCTCTGATATTTGTTTCTCAGCCTCTCTCTCTGTGTGATTTTTGTATCTCAATCTCTCTCTCCCTGATATTTGTATCTCAGTCTCTGTCTCTCTCTCTGATATGTGTATATCAGTCTCGTTCTCTCTGATATTTGTATCTCAGTCTCTCTGTGATATTGGTATCTCAGTCTCTCTCTCTGTGATATTTGTATCTCAGTCACTCTCTCTGTGATATTTGTATCTCAGTCTCTCTCTCTGTGATATTTGAATCTCAGTTTCTCTCTCTCTGTGATTTTTGTATCTCAGTCTCTCTGTCTGTTTGATATTTGTATCCCAGTCTCTCTCTGTGATATTTGTATCTCAGTCTCTCTGTGTGATATTTGTATCTCAGTCTCTCTGTGTGATATTTGTATCTCAGTCACTCTCTCTGTGATATTTGAATCTCAGTCTCACTCTCTCAGTGATTTTTGTATCTCAGTCTCTCTGTCCATGTGATATTTGTATCTCAGTCTCTCGCTCTCTGTGATATTTTTATCCCAGTCTCTCTCTGTGATATTTGTATCTCAGTCTCTCTCTCTCTCTGTGATATTTGTATCTCAGTCTCTCTCTGTGATATTTGTATCTCAGTCACTCTCTCTGTGATATTTGTATCTCAGTCTTTCTCTGTGATATATGTATCTCAGTCTCTCTCTCTGTGATATTTGTATCTCACTCTCTCTCTGTGATATTTGTATCTCAGTCTCTCCCACTCTGTGATATTTGTTTCTCAGTCACGCTCTTCTCTGTGATATTTGTATCTCAGTCTCTCTCTGTGATATTTGTATATCAGTCTCTCTCTGTGATATTTGTATCTCAGTCTCTCTCATGTGATATTTGTATCTCAGCCTCTCTCTCTCTTTCTCTGTGTTATTTACATCTCAGTCTCTCTCTCTATCTCTCTGTGATATTTGTATCTAAGTTGCTCTCTCTGTGTTATTTGTATCCCAATCTCTCTCTATGATATTTGTCTCAGTCTCTCTCTCTCTCTGTGATATTTGTCACTCATGCTCCCACTGTGATATTTGTATCTCAGTCTCTTTCTCTCTGTGATTTTTGTATCTCAATCTCTCTCTCCCTGATATTTGTATCTCAGTCTCTGTCTATATCTCTGATATGTGTATATCAGTCTCGATCTCTCTGATATTTGTATCTCAGTCTCTCTGTGATATTTGTATCTCAGTCTCTCTCTCTGTGATATTTGTATCTCAGTCACTCTCTCTGTGATATTTGTATCTCAGTCTCTCTCTCTGTGATATTTGAATCTCAGTCTCTCTCTCTCTGTGATTTTTGTATCTCAGTCTCTCTGTCTGTGTGATATTTGTATCCCAGTCTCTCTCTCTGATATTTGTATCTCAGTCTCTCTCTCTCTGTGATATTTGTATCTCAGTCTCTCTCTCTCTCTGTGATATTTGTATCTCCGTCTCTCTCTCTGTGATATTTGTTTCTCAGTCTCTCTCTCTGTGATATTTGTATCTCAGTCTCTCTCTATCTCTGTGTAATATTTGAATCTCAGTCCCTCTCTCTCTCTCTCTGTGATATTTGTTTCTCAGTCTCTCTCTCTGTGATATTTGTATCTCAGTCTCTCTCTATCTCTGTGTAATATTTGAATCTCAGTCCCTCTCTCTCTCTCTCTCTGTCTGATATTTGTATCTCAGTCTCTCTGTCTGATATTTGTATCTCAGTCTCACTCTCTCAGTGATTTTTGTATCTCAGTCTCTCTGTCCATGTGATATTTGTATCTCATTCTCTCGCTCTCTGTGATATTTTTATCCCAGTCTCTCTCTGTGATATTTGTATCTCAGTCTCCTTCTCTCTCTGTGATATTTGTATCTCAGTGTCTCTGTGATCTTTGTATCTCAGCCTCTCTCTCTCTTTCTCTGTGTTATTTACATCTCAGTCTCTCTCTCTATCTCTCTGTGATATTTGTATCTAAGTTGCTTTCTCTGTGTTATTTGTATCCCAATCTCTCTCTATATTTGTCTCAGTCTCTCTCTCTCTCTGTGATATTTGTCACTCATGCTCCCACTGTGATATTTGTATCTCAGTCTCTTTCTCTCTGTGATTTTTGTATCTCAGTCTCTATCTCTCTGATATTTGTATCACAGCCTCTATCTCTGTGTGATTTTTGTATCTCAATCTCTCTCTCCCTGATATTTGTATCTCAGTCTCTGTCTATATCTCTGATATGTGTATATCAGTCTCGATCTCTCTGATATTTGTATCTCAGTCTCTCTGTGATATTGGTATCTCAGTCTCTCTCTCTGTGATATTTGTATCACAGTCTCTCTCTCTCTGATATTTGCATCTCAGTCTCTCTCTCTCTATGATATTTGTATCTTAGTCTCTCTCACTTTCTTTGATATTTGTATCTCAGTCACTCTCTCTTCTGATATTTGTATCTCAGTCTCTCTCTGTGATATTACTATCTCATTCTCTCTCTCTCTATCTCACCGTGATGACTATATCTCAGTCTCTCTCTCTCTGTGATATTTCATTCCCAGTTTCTCTCTCTCTCTGTGATATTTGTTTCTCAGTCTCTCTCTCTGTTATATGTATCTCAGTCTCGCTCTGTGATATTTGTATCTCAGTCTCTCTCTCTGTGATATTTGAATCTCAGTCTCTCTCTCTCAGTGTGATATTTGTATCTCAGTCACTCTCTCTGTGATATTTGTATCTAAGTCTCTTTCTCTCTGTATGATATTTGTATCTCTGTCTCCCTCTGTCTGTGATATTTTTATCTCAGTCTCTCTCTCTGTGATATTTGTATCCCAGTCTCTCTCTGTGATATTTGTATCACAGTCTCTCGCTCTGTGATATTTGTTTCACAGTCTCTCTCTCTCTCTTTGATATTTGTATCTCAGTCACTCTCTCTGTGATATTTGTATCTCAGTTTCTCTCTTTGTTATTTGTATCTCATTCTCTCTCTCTATCTCAGTGTGATGTTTATATCTCAGTTTCTCTGTTGGTGTTAATTGCATCTCAGTCTTTCTCTCTGATATTTGTTTCTCAGACACAATCTATGTGATATTTGTATCTCAATTTATCTCTCTCTCTCTCTGTGATATTTGTATCTCAGTGTCTCTCTCTCTCTGTGTTATTTGTATCTCAGTCTCTCTCTATCATATTTGTCTCAGTCTCTCTCTCTCTCTCTGTGATATTTGTAACTCAGGCTCCCACTGTGATATTTGTATCTCTCTCTCTTTCTCTCTCTATGATATTTGTATATCAGTCTCTCTCTGTCTGTGATATTTGTATCTCAGTCTCTCTCTCCCAGATATTTGTATCTCAGTCTCTCTCTCTCTGTGATTTTTGTATCTCAGTCTCTATCTCTCTGATATTTGTATCTCAGTCTCTCTCCGTGTTTTTCATATCTCTGTCTCTCTCTCTGTGATATTTGTATCTCAGTCTCTGACTCTCTCTGTGATATGTGTATATCAGTCTCTATCTCTCTGATATTTGTATCTCAGTCTCTCTGTGATATTTGTATCTAAGTCTCTCTCTGTGATATTTGTATCTAAGTCACTCTCTCTCTGATTTTTGTATCTCAGTCTCTGTCTGTGTGATATTTGTATCTCAGTCTCTCTCTCTCTGTGATATTAGTATCTCAGTCTCTCTCTCTCTGTGATATTTGTATCTCAGTCTCTCTATCTCTGTGTAATATTTGAATCTCAGTCTCTCTCTCTCTGTGATATTTGTATCTCAGTCTCTCTTCTGTGTGATATTTGTATCTCATTCTGTCGCTCTCTGTGATATTTGTATCCCAGTCTCTCTCTGTGATATTTGTATCTCAGTCTCTCTCTCTCTCTCTGTGATATTTGTATCTCAGTCTCTGTCTCTGTGATATTTGTTTCTCAGTCCCTCGTTCTGTGATATTGGTATCTCAGTCTCTCTCTCTCTCTGTGATATTTGTATCTCAGTCTCTCTCTCCCTGATATTTGTATCTCAGTCTCTCTCTCTGTGTGATTTTTGTATCCCTGTCTCTCTCTCTCTGTGATATTTGTATCTCAGTCTCTTTCTCTATCTGTGATATGTGTATATCAGTCTCTATCTCTCTGATATTTGTATCTCAGTCTCTCTGTGTAATATTTGTATCTCAGTCTCTCTCTCTGTGACATTTTGTTTCATGGTCTCTCTCTCTCTCTGTGATATTTTTATCTCAGTCACTCTCTCTTCTGATATTTGTATCTCAGTCTCTCTCTGTGATATTACTATCTCATTCTCTCTCTCTATCTCACCGTGATGATTATATCTCAGTCTCTCTCTCTCTGTGATATTTCATACTCAGTTTTTCTCTCTCTCTGTGATAATTTTATCTCAGTCTCTCTCTCTCTCTGTGATATTTGTATCTCACTCTCTCTCTCTCTGATATTTGTATCTCACTCTCTCTCTCTGTGATATTTGAATCTCAGTCTCTCTCTGTCTCTGTGATATTTGTATCTCAGTCTCTCTGTGTGATATTTGTATCTCAGTCTCTCTCTCTGTGACATTTGTTTCACGGTCTCTCTCTCTCTCTCTGATATTTTTATCTCAGTCACTCTCTCTTCTGATATTTGTATCTCAGTCTCTCTCTGTGATATTACTATCTCATTCTCTCTCTCTATCTCACCATGATGATTGTATCTCAGTCTCTCTCTCTCTGTGATATTTCATACTCAGTTTTTCTCTCTCTCTGTGATAATTTTATCTCAGTCTCTCTCTCTCTCTGTGATATTTGTATCTCACTCTCTCTCTCTGATATTTGTAGCTCAGTCTCTCTCTCTGTGATATTTGTATCTCAGTCTCTCTCTCTGTGACATTTTGTTTCTCAGTAACGCTCTCTCTCTGTGATATTTGTATATCACTCTCTCTCTGTGATATTTGTATCTCAGTCTCTCTCTGTGATATTTGTATATCAGTCTCTCTCTGTGATATTTGTATCTCAGTCACTCTCTCTGTGATTTTTGTATCTCAGTCTTTCTCTGTGATATTTGTAACTCAGTCTCTCTCTCTCTGTAATATTTGTATCTCAGTCTCTCCCTCTGTGATATTTTTATCTCAGTTTCTCTCTCTCTCTGTGATATTTGTAGCTCAGTCTCTCTCTCTGTGATATTTGTATCTCAGTCTCTCTCTGTGATATTTGTATCTCAGTCTCTCTCTGTGATATTTGTATCTCAGTCTCTCCCTCTCTGTGATATTTGTTTCTCAGTAACGCTCTCTCTCTGTGATATTTGTATATCACTCTCTCTCTGTGATATTTGTATCTCAGTCTCTCTCTGTGATATTTGTATATCAGTCTCTCTCTGTGATATTTGTATCTCAGTCACTCTCTCTGTGATTTTTGTATCTCAGTCTTTCTCTGTGATATTTGTAACAGTGTCTCTCTCTCTCTGTAATATTTGTATCTCTGTCTCTCCCTCTGTGATATTTTTATCTCAGTTTCTCTCTCTCTCTGTGATATTTGTATCTCAGTCACTCTCTCTCTTTCTCTGTGTTATTTACATCTCAGTCTCTCTCTCTATCTCTCTGTGATATTTGTATCTAAGTTGCTTTCTCTGTGTTATTTGTATCCCAGTCTCTCTCTATGATATTTGTCTCAGTCTCTCTGTCTCTCTGTGATAATTGTCACTCATGCTCCCACTGTGATATTTTTATCTCAGTCTTTTTCTCTCTGTGATTTTTGTATCTCAGTCTCTATCTCTCTGATATTTGTATCTCAGTCTCTCTCTCTGTGTGATTTTTGTATCTCAGTCTCTCTCTCCCTGATATTTGTATCTCATTCTCTCACTCTCTGTGATTTTTGTATCTCAGTCTCTATCTCTCTGAAATTTGTATGTCAGTCTCTCTGTGTTGTTTTTATCTCTGTCTCTCTCTCTGTGATATTTGTATCTCAGTCTCTCTCTCTCTCTGTGATATTTGTATCTCATTCTCTCTCTCTCTGATATATTTATCTCAGTCTCGCTCTGTGATATTTGTATCTCAGTCTCTCTCTGTGATATTTGTATCTAAGTTTCTATCTGTGATATTTGTATCTCAGTCACTGTCTCTCTGATATTTGTATCTCAGTCTCTCTCTTTGTGATATTTGTATCTCAGTCTCTCTCTCTGATATTTGTATCTCAGTCTCTCTCTGTGATATTTGTATCTCAGTCTCTCTCTCTCTCTGTGATATTTGTATCTCAGTCTCTCTCTCTGTGATATTTGTATCTCAGTCTCTCTCTCTGTGACATTTGTTTCATGGTCTCTCTCTCTCTCTGTGATATTTTTATCTCAGTCACTCTCTCTTCTGATATTTGTATCTCAGTCTCTCTCTGTGATATTACTATCTCATTCTCTCTCTCTATCTCACCATGATGATTGTATCTCAGTCTCTCTCTCTCTGTGATATTTCATACTCAGTTTTTCTCTCTCTCTGTGATAATTTTATCTCTGTCTCTCTCTCTCTCTGTGATATTTGTATCTCACTCTCTCTCTCTGTGATATTTGAATCTCAGTCTCTCTCTCTGTCTCTGTGATATTTGTATCTCAGTCTCTCTGTGTGATATTTGTATCTCAGTCTCTCTCTCTGACATTTGTTTCACGGTCTCTCTCTCTCTCTCTGATATTTTTTATCTCAGTCACTCTCTGTGATATTTGCATCTCAGTCTCTCACTGTGATATTTGTATCTCAGTCTATCTCTGTGATATTTGTATCTCAGTCACTCTCTCTGTGATATTTGTATCTCAGTCGTTCTCTGTGATATATGTATCTCAGTCTCTCTCTCTCTGATATTTGTATCTCAGTCTCTCTCTGTGATATTTGTATCTCAGTCCCTCTCTCTCTGTGATATTTGTATCTCAGTCTCTCTCTGTGTGATATTTGTATCTCAGTTTCTCTCTATCTCTGTGTAATATTTGAATCTCGGTCCCTCTCTCTCTCTCTCTCTGTGATATTTGTTTCTCAGTCTCTCTCTTTCTCTGTGATATTTGTTTCTCAGTCTCTCTCTCTGTGATATTTGCATCTCAGTCTCTCTGTGATATTTGTATCTCAGTCTATCTCTGTGATATTTGTATCTCAGTCACTCTCTCTGTGATATTTGTATCTCAGTCTCTCTCTGTGATATTTGTATCTCAGTCCCTCTTTCTCTGTGATATTTGTATCTCAGTCACTCTCTCTGTGATATTTGTATCTCTCTCTTTCTCTGTGATATATGTATCTCAGTCTCTCTCTCTCTCTGATACTTGTATCTCAGTCTCTATCTCTCTGATATTTGTTTCTCAGCCTCTCTCTCTGTGTGATTTTTGTATCTCAATCTCTCTCTCCCTGATATTTGTATCTCAGTCTCTGTCTCTCTCTCTGATATGTGTATATCAGTCTCGTTCTCTCTGATATTTGTATCTCAGTCTCTCTGTGATATTGGTATCTCAGTCTCTCTCTCTGTGATATTTGTATCTCAGTCACTCTCTCTGTGATATTTGTATCTCAGTCTCTCTCTCTGTGATATTTGAATCTCAGTTTCTCTCTCTCTGTGATTTTTGTATCTCAGTCTCTCTGTCTGTTTGATATTTGTATCCCAGTCTCTCTCTGTGATATTTGTATCTCAGTCTCTCTGTGTGATATTTGTATCTCAGTCACTCTCTCTGTGATATTTGAATCTCAGTCTCACTCTCTCAGTGATTTTTGTATCTCAGTCTCTCTGTCCATGTGATATTTGTATCTCATTCTCTCGCTCTCTGTGATATTTTTATCCCAGTCTCTCTCTGTGATATTTGTATCTCAGTCTCTCTCTCTCTCTGTGATATTTGTATCTCAGTCTCTCTCTGTGATATTTGTATCTCAGTCACTCTCTCTGTGATATTTGTATCTCAGTCTTTCTCTGTGATATATGTATCTCAGTCTCTCTCTCTGTGATATTTGTATCTCACTCTCTCTCTGTGATATTTGTATCTCAGTCTCTCCCACTCTGTGATATTTGTTTCTCAGTCACGCTCTCTCTGTGATATTTGTATCTCAGTCTCTCTCTGTGATATTTGTATATCAGTCTCTCTCTGTGATATTTGTATCTCAGTCTCTCTCTCTGTGATCTTTGTATCTCAGCCTCTCTCTCTCTTTCTCTGTGTTATTTACATCTCAGTCTCTCTCTCTATCTGTCTGTGATATTTGTATCTAAGTTGCTCTCTCTGTGTTATTTGTATCCCAATCTCTCTCTATGATATTTGTCTCAGTCTCTCTCTCTCTCTGTGATATTTGTCACTCATGCTCCCACTGTGATATTTGTATCTCAGTCTCTTTCTCTCTGTGATTTTTGTATCTCAATCTCTCTCTCCCTGATATTTGTATCTCAGTCTCTGTCTATATCTCTGATATGTGTATATCAGTCTCGATCTCTCTGATATTTGTATCTCAGTCTCTCTGTGATATTTGTATCTCAGTCTCTCTTTCTGTGATATTTGTATCTCAGTCACTCTCTCTGTGATATTTGTATCTCAGTCTCTCTCTCTGTGATATTTGAATCTCAGTCTCTCTCTCTCTGTGATTTTTGTATCTCAGTCTCTCTATCTGTGTGATATTTGTATCCCAGTCTCTCTCTCTGATATTTGTATCTCAGTCTCTCTCTCTCTGTGATATTTGTATCTCAGTCTCTCTCTCTCTCTGTGATATTTGTATCTCCGTCTCTCTCTCTGTGATATTTGTTTCTCAGTCTCTCTCTCTGTGATATTTGTATCTCAGTCTCTCTCTATCTCTGTGTAATATTTGAATCTCAGTCCCTCTCTCTCTCTCTCTCTGTGATATTTGTTTCTCAGTCTCTCTCTCTGTGATATTTGTATCTCAGTCTCTCTCTATCTCTGTGTAATATTTGAATCTCAGTCCCTCTCTCTCTCTCTCTCTGTCTGATATTTGTATCTCAGTCTCTCTGTCTGATATTTGTATCTCAGTCTCACTCTCTCAGTGATTTTTGTATCTCAGTCTCTCTGTCCATGTGATATTTGTATCTCATTCTCTCGCTCTCTGTGATATTTTTATCCCAGTCTCTCTCTGTGATATTTGTATCTCAGTCTCCTTCTCTCTCTGTGATATTTGTATCTCAGTGTCTCTGTGATCTTTGTATCTCAGCCTCTCTCTCTCTTTCTCTGTGTTATTTACATCTCAGTCTCTCTCTCTATCTCTCTGTGATATTTGTATCTAAGTTGCTTTCTCTGTGTTATTTGTATCCCAATCTCTCTCTATATTTGTCTCAGTCTCTCTCTCTCTCTGTGATATTTGTCACTCATGCTCCCACTGTGATATTTGTATCTCAGTCTCTTTCTCTCTGTGATTTTTGTATCTCAGTCTCTATC
This sequence comes from Carcharodon carcharias, assembly GCF_017639515.1. Classification (NCBI taxonomy): domain Eukaryota; kingdom Metazoa; phylum Chordata; class Chondrichthyes; order Lamniformes; family Lamnidae; genus Carcharodon; species Carcharodon carcharias. The sequence continues at coordinate 68,942 of NW_024470678.1, forward strand.
TCTCTGATATTTGTATCACAGCCTCTATCTCTGTGTGATTTTTGTATCTCAATCTCTCTCTCCCTGATATTTGTATCTCAGTCTCTGTCTATATCTCTGATATGTGTATATCAGTCTCGATCTCTCTGATATTTGTATCTCAGTCTCTCTGTGATATTGGTATCTCAGTCTCTCTCTCTGTGATATTTGTATCTCAGTCACTCTCTCTGTGATATTTGTATCTCAGTCACTCTCTCTGTGATATTTGTATCTCAGTCTCTCTCTCTGTGATATTTGAATCTCAGTTTCTCTCTCTCTGTGATTTTTGTATCTCAGTCTCTCTGTCTGTTTGATATTTGTATCCCAGTCTCTCTCTGTGATATTTGTATCTCAGTCTCTCTGTGCGATATTTGTATCTCAGTCACTCTCGCTGTGATATTTGAATCTCAGTCTCACTCTCTCAGTGATTTTTGTATCTCAGTCTCTCTGTCCATGTGATATTTGTATCTCATTCTCTCGCTCTCTGTGATATTTTTATCCCAGTCTCTCTCTGTGATATTTGTATCTCAGTCTCTCTCTCTCTCTGTGATATTTGTATCTCAGTCTCTCTCTGTGATATTTGTATCTCAGTCACTCTCTCTGTGATATTTGTATCTCAGTCTTTCTCTGTGATATATGTATCTCAGTCTCTCTCTCTGTGATATTTGTATCTCACTCTCTCTCTGTGATATTTGTATCTCAGTCTCTCCCACTCTGTGATATTTGTTTCTCAGTCACGCTCTCTCTGTGATATTTGTATCTCAGTCTCTCTCTGTGATATTTGTATATCAGTCTCTCTCTGTGATATTTGTATCTCAGTCTCTCTCTCTGTGATCTTTGTATCTCAGCCTCTCTCTCTCTTTCTCTGTGTTATTTACATCTCAGTCTCTCTCTCTATCTGTCTGTGATATTTGTATCTAATTTGCTCTCTCTGTGTTATTTGTATCCCAATCTCTCTCTATGATATTTGTCTCAGTCTCTCTCTCTCTCTGTGATATTTGTCACTCATGCTCCCACTGTGATATTTGTATCTCAGTCTCTTTCTCTCTGTGATTTTTGTATCTCAATCTCTCTCTCCCTGATATTTGTATCTCAGTCTCTGTCTATATCTCTGATATGTGTATATCAGTCTCGATCTCTCTGATATTTGTATCTCAGTCTCTCTGTGATATTTGTATCTCAGTCTCTCTTTCTGTGATATTTGTATCTCAGTCACTCTCTCTGTGATATTTGTATCTCAGTCTCTCTCTCTGTGATATTTGAATCTCAGTCTCTCTCTCTCTGTGATTTTTGTATCTCAATCTCTCTGTCAGTGTGATATTTGTATCTCAGTCTCTCTCTCTCTCTGTGATATTTGTATCTCAGTCTCTCTCTCTCTCTGTGATATTTGTATCTCCGTCTCTCTCTCTGTGATATTTGTTTCTCAGTCTCTCTCTCTGTGATATTTGTATCTCAGTCTCTCTCTATCTCTGTGTAATATTTGAATCTCAGTCCCTCTCTCTCTCTCTCTCTGTGATATTTGTTTCTCAGTCTCTCTCTCTGTGATATTTGTATCTCAGTCTCTCTCTATCTCTGTGTAATATTTGAATCTCAGTCCCTCTCTCTCTCTCTCTCTGTCTGATATTTGTATCTCAGTCTCTCTGTCTGATATTTGTATCTCAGTCTCTCTGTGTGATATTTGTATCTCAGTCTCACTCTCTGTGATTTTTGTATCTCAGTCTCTCTGTCCATGTGATATTTGTATCTCATTCTCTCGCTCTCTGTGATATTTTTATCCCAGTCTCTCTCTGTGATATTTGTATCTCAGTCTCCCTCTCTCTCTGTGATATTTGTATCTCAGTGTCTCTGTGATCTTTGTATCTCAGCCTCTCTCTCTCTTTCTCTGTGTTATTTACATCTCAGTCTCTCTCTCTATCTCTCTGTGATATTTGTATCTAAGTTGCTTTCTCTGTGTTATTTGTATCCCAATCTCTCTCTATGATATTTGTCTCAGTCTCTCTCTCTCTCTGTGATATTTGTCACTCATGCTCCCACTGTGATATTTGTATCTCAGTCTCTTTCTCTCTGTGATTTTTGTATCTCAGTCTCTATCTCTCTGATATTTGTATCACAGCCTCTATCTCTGTGTGATTTTTGTATCTCAATCTCTCTCTCCCTGATATTTGTATCTCAGTCTCTGTCTATATCTCTGATATGTGTATATCAGTCTCGATCTCTCTGATATTTGTATCTCAGTCTCTCTGTGATATTTGTATCTCAGTCTCTCTCTCTGTGATATTTGTATCTCAGTCACTCTCTCTGTGATATTTGAATCTCAGTCTCTCTCTCTCTGTGATTTTTGTATCTCAGTCTCTCTTTCTGTGTGATATTTGTATCCCAGTCTCTCTCTGTGATATTTGTATCTCAGTCTCTCTCTCTGTGATATTTGTTTCTCAGTCTCTCTCTCTGTGATATTTGTATCTCAGTCTCTCTCTATCTCTGTGTAATATTCGAATCTCAGTCCCTCTCTCTCTCTCTCTCTGTGATATTTGTTTCTCAGTCTCTCTCTCTCTCTCTGATATTTGTATCTCAGTCTCTCTCTGTGATATTTGTATCTCAGTCACTCTCTCTGTGATATTTGAATCTCAGTCTCACTCTCTCAGTGATTTTTGTTTCTCACTCTCTCTGTCCATGTGATATTTGTATCTCATTCTCTCGCTTTCTGTGATATTTTTATCCCAGTCTCTCTCTGTGATATTTATATCTCAGTCTCTCTCTCTCTCTGTTATATTTGTATCTCAGTCTCTCTCTCTGTGATATTTCTATCTCAGTTCCTCTCTCTCTGTGTGATATTTGTATCTCAGTCTCTCTCTCTCTCTTTCTCTGTGTTATTTACATCTCTGTCACTCTCTCTATCTCTCTTTGTTATTTGTATCGCAGTTTCTCTCACTGTATTATTTGTATCTCAGTCTCTCTCTATGATATTTGTCTCAGTCTCTCTCTCTGTGATATTTGTAACTCAGGCTCCCACTGTGATATTTGTATCTCAATCTCTTTCTCTCTTTATGATATTTGTATCTCAGTTGCTCTCTCCCTGATATTTGTATCTCAGTCTCTCTCTCTGTGTGATTTTTGTATCTCAGTCTCTCTCTCTCTGTGTTTTTCATATCTCTGTCTCTCTCTGTCTGTGATATTTGTATCTCAGTCTCTTTCTCTATCTGTGATATGTGTATATCAGTCTCTATCTCTCTGATATTTGTATCTCAGTCTCTCTCTGTGATATTTCTATCTCAGTCACTCTCTCTGTGATATTTGTATCTCAGTCTCTCTCTCTGTGATATTTGAATCTCAGTCTCTCTCTCTCTCTGATTTTTGCATCTCAGTCTCTCTGTCAGTGTCATATTTGTATCTCAGTCTCTCTCTCTCTCTGTGATATTTGTATCTCAGTCTCTCTCTCTGTGATATTTGTATCTCAGTCTCTCTCTGTGATATTTGTATCTCAGTCACACTCTCTGTGATATTTGTACCTCAGTCTCTCTCTCTGTGATATTTTAATCTCAGTCTCACTCTCTCAGTGATTTTTGTGTCTCAGTCTCTCAGTCCGTGTGATATTTGTATCTCATTCTCTCGCTCTCTGTGATATTTTTATCCCAGTCTCTCTCTCTGTGATATTTGTTTCTCAGTCTCTCTCTGTGTGATATTTGTATCTCAGTCTCTCTCTATCTCTGTGTAATATTTGAATCTCGGTCCCTCTCTCTCTCTCTCTGTGATATTTGTTTCTCAGTCCCTCTTTCTCTGTGATATTTGTATCTCAGTCACTCTCTCTGTGATATTTGTATCTCTCTCTTTCTCTGTGATATATGTATCTCAGTCTCTCTCTCTCTCTGATACTTGTATCTCAGTCTCTATCTCTCTGATATTTGTTTCTCAGCCTCTCTCTCTGTGTGATTTTTGTATCTCAATCTCTCTCTCCCAGGTATTTGTATCTCAGTCTCTGTCTCTCTCTCTGATATGTGTATATCAGTCTCGTTCTCTCTGATATTTGTATCTCAGTCTCTCTGTGATATTGGTATCTCAGTCTCTCTCTCTGTGATATTTGTATCTCAGTCTCTCTCTCTGTGATATTTGTATCTCAGTCACTCTCTCTGTGATATTTGTATCTCAGTCTTTCTCTGTGATATATGTATCTCAGTCTCTCTCTGATATTTGTATCTCACTCTCTCTCTGTGATATTTGTATCTCAGTCTCTCCCACTCTGTGATATTTGTTTCTCAGTCTCTCCCACTCTGTGATATTTGTTTCTCAGTCACGCTCTCTCTGTGATATTTGTATATCAGTCTCTCTCTGTGATATTTGTATCTCAGTCTCTCTCTCTCTCTGTGATATTTGTATCTCAGTCTCTCTCTCTGTGATATTTGTATCTCAGTCTCTCTCTCTGTGACATTTGTTTCATGGTCTCTCTCTCTCTCTGTGATATTTTTATCTCAGTCACTCTCTCTTCTGATATTTGTATCTCAGTCTCTCTCTGTGATATTACTATCTCATTCTCTCTCTCTATCTCACCATGATGATTGTATCTCAGTCTCTCTCTCTCTGTGATATTTCATACTCAGTTTTTCTCTCTCTCTGTGATAATTTTATCTCTGTCTCTCTCTCTCTCTGTGATATTTGTATCTCACTCTCTCTCTCTGTGATATTTGAATCTCAGTCTCTCTCTCTGTCTCTGTGATATTTGTATCTCAGTCTCTCTGTGTGATATTTGTATCTCAGTCTCTCTCTCTGACATTTGTTTCACGGTCTCTCTCTCTCTCTCTGATATTTTTTATCTCAGTCACTCTCTGTGATATTTGCATCTCAGTCTCTCACTGTGATATTTGTATCTCAGTCTATCTCTGTGATATTTGTATCTCAGTCACTCTCTCTGTGATATTTGTATCTCAGTCGTTCTCTGTGATATATGTATCTCAGTCTCTCTCTCTCTGATATTTGTATCTCAGTCTCTCTCTGTGATATTTGTATCTCAGTCCCTCTCTCTCTGTGATATTTGTATCTCAGTCTCTCTCTGTGTGATATTTGTATCTCAGTTTCTCTCTATCTCTGTGTAATATTTGAATCTCGGTCCCTCTCTCTCTCTCTCTCTGTGATATTTGTTTCTCAGTCTCTCTCTTTCTCTGTGATATTTGTTTCTCAGTCTCTCTCTCTGTGATATTTGCATCTCAGTCTCTCTGTGATATTTGTATCTCAGTCTATCTCTGTGATATTTGTATCTCAGTCACTCTCTCTGTGATATTTGTATCTCAGTCTCTCTCTGTGATATTTGTATCTCAGTCCCTCTTTCTCTGTGATATTTGTATCTCAGTCACTCTCTCTGTGATATTTGTATCTCTCTCTTTCTCTGTGATATATGTATCTCAGTCTCTCTCTCTCTCTGATACTTGTATCTCAGTCTCTATCTCTCTGATATTTGTTTCTCAGCCTCTCTCTCTGTGTGATTTTTGTATCTCAATCTCTCTCTCCCTGATATTTGTATCTCAGTCTCTGTCTCTCTCTCTGATATGTGTATATCAGTCTCGTTCTCTCTGATATTTGTATCTCAGTCTCTCTGTGATATTGGTATCTCAGTCTCTCTCTCTGTGATATTTGTATCTCAGTCACTCTCTCTGTGATATTTGTATCTCAGTCTCTCTCTCTGTGATATTTGAATCTCAGTTTCTCTCTCTCTGTGATTTTTGTATCTCAGTCTCTCTGTCTGTTTGATATTTGTATCCCAGTCTCTCTCTGTGATATTTGTATCTCAGTCTCTCTGTGTGATATTTGTATCTCAGTCACTCTCTCTGTGATATTTGAATCTCAGTCTCACTCTCTCAGTGATTTTTGTATCTCAGTCTCTCTGTCCATGTGATATTTGTATCTCATTCTCTCGCTCTCTGTGATATTTTTATCCCAGTCTCTCTCTGTGATATTTGTATCTCAGTCTCTCTCTCTCTCTGTGATATTTGTATCTCAGTCTCTCTCTGTGATATTTGTATCTCAGTCACTCTCTCTGTGATATTTGTATCTCAGTCTTTCTCTGTGATATATGTATCTCAGTCTCTCTCTCTGTGATATTTGTATCTCACTCTCTCTCTGTGATATTTGTATCTCAGTCTCTCCCACTCTGTGATATTTGTTTCTCAGTCACGCTCTCTCTGTGATATTTGTATCTCAGTCTCTCTCTGTGATATTTGTATATCAGTCTCTCTCTGTGATATTTGTATCTCAGTCTCTCTCTCTGTGATCTTTGTATCTCAGCCTCTCTCTCTCTTTCTCTGTGTTATTTACATCTCAGTCTCTCTCTCTATCTGTCTGTGATATTTGTATCTAAGTTGCTCTCTCTGTGTTATTTGTATCCCAATCTCTCTCTATGATATTTGTCTCAGTCTCTCTCTCTCTCTGTGATATTTGTCACTCATGCTCCCACTGTGATATTTGTATCTCAGTCTCTTTCTCTCTGTGATTTTTGTATCTCAATCTCTCTCTCCCTGATATTTGTATCTCAGTCTCTGTCTATATCTCTGATATGTGTATATCAGTCTCGATCTCTCTGATATTTGTATCTCAGTCTCTCTGTGATATTTGTATCTCAGTCTCTCTTTCTGTGATATTTGTATCTCAGTCACTCTCTCTGTGATATTTGTATCTCAGTCTCTCTCTCTGTGATATTTGAATCTCAGTCTCTCTCTCTCTGTGATTTTTGTATCTCAGTCTCTCTATCTGTGTGATATTTGTATCCCAGTCTCTCTCTCTGATATTTGTATCTCAGTCTCTCTCTCTCTGTGATATTTGTATCTCAGTCTCTCTCTCTCTCTGTGATATTTGTATCTCCGTCTCTCTCTCTGTGATATTTGTTTCTCAGTCTCTCTCTCTGTGATATTTGTATCTCAGTCTCTCTCTATCTCTGTGTAATATTTGAATCTCAGTCCCTCTCTCTCTCTCTCTCTGTGATATTTGTTTCTCAGTCTCTCTCTCTGTGATATTTGTATCTCAGTCTCTCTCTATCTCTGTGTAATATTTGAATCTCAGTCCCTCTCTCTCTCTCTCTCTGTCTGATATTTGTATCTCAGTCTCTCTGTCTGATATTTGTATCTCAGTCTCACTCTCTCAGTGATTTTTGTATCTCAGTCTCTCTGTCCATGTGATATTTGTATCTCATTCTCTCGCTCTCTGTGATATTTTTATCCCAGTCTCTCTCTGTGATATTTGTATCTCAGTCTCCTTCTCTCTCTGTGATATTTGTATCTCAGTGTCTCTGTGATCTTTGTATCTCAGCCTCTCTCTCTCTTTCTCTGTGTTATTTACATCTCAGTCTCTCTCTCTATCTCTCTGTGATATTTGTATCTAAGTTGCTTTCTCTGTGTTATTTGTATCCCAATCTCTCTCTATATTTGTCTCAGTCTCTCTCTCTCTCTGTGATATTTGTCACTCATGCTCCCACTGTGATATTTGTATCTCAGTCTCTTTCTCTCTGTGATTTTTGTATCTCAGTCTCTATCTCTCTGATATTTGTATCACAGCCTCTATCTCTGTGTGATTTTTGTATCTCAATCTCTCTCTCCCTGATATTTGTATCTCAGTCTCTGTCTATATCTCTGATATGTGTATATCAGTCTCGATCTCTCTGATATTTGTATCTCAGTCTCTCTGTGATATTGGTATCTCAGTCTCTCTCTCTGTGATATTTGTATCTCAGTCACTCTCTCTGTGATATTTGTATCTCAGTCACTCTCTCTGTGATATTTGTATCTCAGTCTCTCTCTCTGTGATATTTGAATCTCAGTTTCTCTCTCTCTGTGATTTTTGTATCTCAGTCTCTCTGTCTGTTTGATATTTGTATCCCAGTCTCTCTCTGTGATATTTGTATCTCAGTCTCTCTGTGCGATATTTGTATCTCAGTCACTCTCGCTGTGATATTTGAATCTCAGTCTCACTCTCTCAGTGATTTTTGTATCTCAGTCTCTCTGTCCATGTGATATTTGTATCTCATTCTCTCGCTCTCTGTGATATTTTTATCCCAGTCTCTCTCTGTGATATTTGTATCTCAGTCTCTCTCTCTCTCTGTGATATTTGTATCTCAGTCTCTCTCTGTGATATTTGTATCTCAGTCACTCTCTCTGTGATATTTGTATCTCAGTCTTTCTCTGTGATATATGTATCTCAGTCTCTCTCTCTGTGATATTTGTATCTCACTCTCTCTCTGTGATATTTGTATCTCAGTCTCTCCCACTCTGTGATATTTGTTTCTCAGTCACGCTCTCTCTGTGATATTTGTATCTCAGTCTCTCTCTGTGATATTTGTATATCAGTCTCTCTCTGTGATATTTGTATCTCAGTCTCTCTCTCTGTGATCTTTGTATCTCAGCCTCTCTCTCTCTTTCTCTGTGTTATTTACATCTCAGTCTCTCTCTCTATCTGTCTGTGATATTTGTATCTAATTTGCTCTCTCTGTGTTATTTGTATCCCAATCTCTCTCTATGATATTTGTCTCAGTCTCTCTCTCTCTCTGTGATATTTGTCACTCATGCTCCCACTGTGATATTTGTATCTCAGTCTCTTTCTCTCTGTGATTTTTGTATCTCAATCTCTCTCTCCCTGATATTTGTATCTCAGTCTCTGTCTATATCTCTGATATGTGTATATCAGTCTCGATCTCTCTGATATTTGTATCTCAGTCTCTCTGTGATATTTGTATCTCAGTCTCTCTTTCTGTGATATTTGTATCTCAGTCACTCTCTCTGTGATATTTGTATCTCAGTCTCTCTCTCTGTGATATTTGAATCTCAGTCTCTCTCTCTCTGTGATTTTTGTATCTCAATCTCTCTGTCAGTGTGATATTTGTATCTCAGTCTCTCTCTCTCTCTGTGATATTTGTATCTCAGTCTCTCTCTCTCTCTGTGATATTTGTATCTCCGTCTCTCTCTCTGTGATATTTGTTTCTCAGTCTCTCTCTCTGTGATATTTGTATCTCAGTCTCTCTCTATCTCTGTGTAATATTTGAATCTCAGTCCCTCTCTCTCTCTCTCTCTGTGATATTTGTTTCTCAGTCTCTCTCTCTGTGATATTTGTATCTCAGTCTCTCTCTATCTCTGTGTAATATTTGAATCTCAGTCCCTCTCTCTCTCTCTCTCTGTCTGATATTTGTATCTCAGTCTCTCTGTCTGATATTTGTATCTCAGTCTCTCTGTGTGATATTTGTATCTCAGTCTCACTCTCTGTGATTTTTGTATCTCAGTCTCTCTGTCCATGTGATATTTGTATCTCATTCTCTCGCTCTCTGTGATATTTTTATCCCAGTCTCTCTCTGTGATATTTGTATCTCAGTCTCCCTCTCTCTCTGTGATATTTGTATCTCAGTGTCTCTGTGATCTTTGTATCTCAGCCTCTCTCTCTCTTTCTCTGTGTTATTTACATCTCAGTCTCTCTCTCTATCTCTCTGTGATATTTGTATCTAAGTTGCTTTCTCTGTGTTATTTGTATCCCAATCTCTCTCTATGATATTTGTCTCAGTCTCTCTCTCTCTCTGTGATATTTGTCACTCATGCTCCCACTGTGATATTTGTATCTCAGTCTCTTTCTCTCTGTGATTTTTGTATCTCAGTCTCTATCTCTCTGATATTTGTATCACAGCCTCTATCTCTGTGTGATTTTTGTATCTCAATCTCTCTCTCCCTGATATTTGTATCTCAGTCTCTGTCTATATCTCTGATATGTGTATATCAGTCTCGATCTCTCTGATATTTGTATCTCAGTCTCTCTGTGATATTTGTATCTCAGTCTCTCTCTCTGTGATATTTGTATCTCAGTCACTCTCTCTGTGATATTTGAATCTCAGTCTCTCTCTCTCTGTGATTTTTGTATCTCAGTCTCTCTTTCTGTGTGATATTTGTATCCCAGTCTCTCTCTGTGATATTTGTATCTCAGTCTCTCTCTCTGTGATATTTGTTTCTCAGTCTCTCTCTCTGTGATATTTGTATCTCAGTCTCTCTCTATCTCTGTGTAATATTCGAATCTCAGTCCCTCTCTCTCTCTCTCTCTGTGATATTTGTTTCTCAGTCTCTCTCTCTCTCTCTGATATTTGTATCTCAGTCTCTCTCTGTGATATTTGTATCTCAGTCACTCTCTCTGTGATATTTGAATCTCAGTCTCACTCTCTCAGTGATTTTTGTTTCTCACTCTCTCTGTCCATGTGATATTTGTATCTCATTCTCTCGCTTTCTGTGATATTTTTATCCCAGTCTCTCTCTGTGATATTTATATCTCAGTCTCTCTCTCTCTCTGTTATATTTGTATCTCAGTCTCTCTCTCTGTGATATTTCTATCTCAGTTCCTCTCTCTCTGTGTGATATTTGTATCTCAGTCTCTCTCTCTCTCTTTCTCTGTGTTATTTACATCTCTGTCACTCTCTCTATCTCTCTTTGTTATTTGTATCGCAGTTTCTCTCACTGTATTATTTGTATCTCAGTCTCTCTCTATGATATTTGTCTCAGTCTCTCTCTCTGTGATATTTGTAACTCAGGCTCCCACTGTGATATTTGTATCTCAATCTCTTTCTCTCTTTATGATATTTGTATCTCAGTTGCTCTCTCCCTGATATTTGTATCTCAGTCTCTCTCTCTGTGTGATTTTTGTATCTCAGTCTCTCTCTCTCTGTGTTTTTCATATCTCTGTCTCTCTCTGTCTGTGATATTTGTATCTCAGTCTCTTTCTCTATCTGTGATATGTGTATATCAGTCTCTATCTCTCTGATATTTGTATCTCAGTCTCTCTCTGTGATATTTCTATCTCAGTCACTCTCTCTGTGATATTTGTATCTCAGTCTCTCTCTCTGTGATATTTGAATCTCAGTCTCTCTCTCTCTCTGATTTTTGCATCTCAGTCTCTCTGTCAGTGTCATATTTGTATCTCAGTCTCTCTCTCTCTCTGTGATATTTGTATCTCAGTCTCTCTCTCTGTGATATTTGTATCTCAGTCTCTCTCTGTGATATTTGTATCTCAGTCACACTCTCTGTGATATTTGTACCTCAGTCTCTCTCTCTGTGATATTTTAATCTCAGTCTCACTCTCTCAGTGATTTTTGTGTCTCAGTCTCTCAGTCCGTGTGATATTTGTATCTCATTCTCTCGCTCTCTGTGATATTTTTATCCCAGTCTCTCTCTCTGTGATATTTGTTTCTCAGTCTCTCTCTGTGTGATATTTGTATCTCAGTCTCTCTCTATCTCTGTGTAATATTTGAATCTCGGTCCCTCTCTCTCTCTCTCTGTGATATTTGTTTCTCAGTCCCTCTTTCTCTGTGATATTTGTATCTCAGTCACTCTCTCTGTGATATTTGTATCTCTCTCTTTCTCTGTGATATATGTATCTCAGTCTCTCTCTCTCTCTGATACTTGTATCTCAGTCTCTATCTCTCTGATATTTGTTTCTCAGCCTCTCTCTCTGTGTGATTTTTGTATCTCAATCTCTCTCTCCCAGGTATTTGTATCTCAGTCTCTGTCTCTCTCTCTGATATGTGTATATCAGTCTCGTTCTCTCTGATATTTGTATCTCAGTCTCTCTGTGATATTGGTATCTCAGTCTCTCTCTCTGTGATATTTGTATCTCAGTCTCTCTCTCTGTGATATTTGTATCTCAGTCACTCTCTCTGTGATATTTGTATCTCAGTCTTTCTCTGTGATATATGTATCTCAGTCTCTCTCTGATATTTGTATCTCACTCTCTCTCTGTGATATTTGTATCTCAGTCTCTCCCACTCTGTGATATTTGTTTCTCAGTCTCTCCCACTCTGTGATATTTGTTTCTCAGTCACGCTCTCTCTGTGATATTTGTATATCAGTCTCTCTCTGTGATATTTGTATCTCAGTCACTCTGTGATATTTGTATCTGAGTCTTTCTCTGTGATATATGTATCTCAGTCTCTCTCTCTCTGATATTTGTATCTCACTCTCTCTCTGTGATATTTGTATCTCAGTCTCTCCCACTCTGTGATATTTGTTTCTCAGTCACGCTCTCTCTGTGATATTTGTATCTCAGTCTCTCTCTGTGATATTTGTATATCAGTCTCTCTCTGTGATATTTGTATCTCAGTCTCTCTCTCTGTGATCTTTGTATCTCAGCCTCTCTCTCTCTTTCTCTGTGTTATTTACATCTCAGTCTCTCTCTCTATCTGTCTGTGATATTTGTATCTAAGTTGCTCTCTCTGTGTTATTTGTATCCCAATCTCTCTCTATGATATTTGTCTCAGTCTCTCTCTCTCTCTGTGATATTTGTCACTCATGCTCCCACTGTGATATTTGTATCTCAGTCTCTTTCTCTCTGTGATTTTTGTATCTCAATCTCTCTCTCCCTGATATTTGTATCTCAGTCTCTGTCTCTATCTCTGATATGTGTATATCAGTCTCGATCTCTCTGATATTTGTATCTCAGTCTCTCTGTGATATTTGTATCTCAGTCTCTCTCTCTGTGATATTTGTATCTCAGTCACTCTCTCTGTGATATTTGTATCAGTCTCTCTCTCTGTGATATTTGAATCTCAGTCTCTCTCTCTCTCTCTCTGTGATTTTTGTATCTCAGTCTCTCTGTCTGTGTGATATTTGTATCCCAGTCTCTCTCTGTGATATTTGTATCTCAGTCTCTCTCTCTCTGTGATATTTGTATCTCAGTCTCTCTCTCTCTCTGTGATATTTGTATCTCCGTCTCTCTCTCTGTGATATTTGTTTCTCAGTCTCTCTCTCTGTGATATTTGTATCTCAGTCTCTCTCTATCTCTGTGTAATATTTGAATCTCAGTCCTTCTCTCTCTCTCTCTCTGTGATATTTGTTTCTCAGTCTCTCTCTCTGTGATATTTGTATCTCAGTCTCTCTCTATCACTGTGTAATATTTGAATCTCAGTCCCTCTCTCTCTCTCTCTCTGTCTGATATTTGTATCTCAGTCTCTCTGTGTGATATTTGTATCTCAGTCACTCTCTCTGTGATATTTGAATCTCAGTCTCACTCATTCAGTGATTTTTGTATCTCAGTCTCTCTGTCCATGTGATATTTGTATCTCATTCTCTCGCTCTCTGTGATATTTTTATCCCAGTCTCTCTCTGTGATATTTGTATCTCAGTCTCCCTCTCTCTCTGTGATATTTGTATCTCAGTGTCTCTGTGATCTTTGTATCTCAGCCTCTCTCTCTCTTTCTCTGTGTTATTTACATCTCAGTCTCTCTCTCTATCTCTCTGTGATATTTGTATCTAAGTTGCTTTCTCTGTGTTATTTGTATCCCAATCTCTCTCTATGATATTTGTCTCAGTCTCTCTCTCTCTCTGTGATATTTGTCACTCATGCTCCCACTGTGATATTTGTATCTCAGTCTCTCTCTCTCTTTGATTTTTGTATCTCAGTCTCTATCTCTCTGATATTTGTATCACAGCCTCTATCTCTGTGTGATTTTTGTATCTCAATCTCTCTCTCCCTGATATTTGTATCTCAGTCTCTGTCTATATCTCTGATATGTGTATATCAGTCTCGATCTCTCTGATATTTGTATCTCAGTCTCTCTGTGATATTGGTATCTCAGTCTCTCTCTCTGTGATATTTGTATCTCAGTCACTCTCTCTGTGATATTTGAATCTCAGTCTCTCTCTCTCTGTGATTTTTGTATCTCAGTCTCTCTATCTGTGTGATATTTGTATCCCAGTCTCTCTCTGTGATATTTGTATCTCAGTCTCTCTCTCTGTGATATTTGTATCTCAGTCTCTCTCTCTCTGTGATATTTGTATCTCAGTCTCTCTCTCTGTGATATTTGTTTCTCAGTCTCTCTCTCTGTGATATTTGTATCTCAGTCTCTCTCTATCTCTGTGTAATATTCGAATCTCAGTCCCTCTCTCTCTCTCTCTCTCTGTGATATTTGTTTCTCAGTCTCTCTCTCTCTCTCTGATATTTGTATCTCAGTCTCTCTCTGTGATATTTGTATCTCAGTCACTCTCACTGTGATATTTGAATCTCAGTCTCACTCTCTCAGTGATTTTTGTATCTCACTCTCTCTGTCCATGTGATATTTGTATCTCATTCTCTCGCTTTCTGTGATATTTTTATCCCAGTCTCTCTCTGTGATATTTATATCTCAGTCTCTCTCTCTCTCTGTTATATTTGTATCTCAGTCTCTCTCTCTGTGATATTTCTATCTCAGTTCCTCTCTCTCTGTGTGATATTTGTATCTCAGTCTCTCTCTCTCTCTTTCTCTGTGTTATTTACATCTCTGTCACTCTCTCTATCTCTCTTTGTTATTTGTATCGCAGTTTCTCTCACTGTATTATTTGTATCTCAGTCTCTCTCTATGATATTTGTCTCAGTCTCTCTCTCTGTGATATTTGTAACTCAGGCTCCCACTGTGATATTTGTATCTCAATCTCTTTCTCTCTTTATGATATTTGTATCTCAGTTGCTCTCTCCCTGATATTTGTATCTCAGTCTCTCTCTCTGTGTGATTTTTGTATCTCAGTCTCTCTCTCTCTGTGTTTTTCATATCTCTGTCTCTCTCTGTCTGTGATATTTGTATCTCAGTCTCTTTCTCTATCTGTGATATGTGTATATCAGTCTCTATCTCTCTGATATTTGTATCTCAGTCTCTCTCTGTGATATTTCTATCTCAGTCACTCTCTCTGTGATATTTGTATCTCAGTCTCTCTCTCTGTGATATTTGTATCTCAGTCTCTCTCTCTCTCTGATTTTTGCATCTCAGTCTCTCTGTCAGTGTCATATTTGTATCTCAGTCTCTCTGTGATATTTGTTTCTCAGTCTCTCTCTGTGTGATATTTGTATCTCAGTCTCTCTCTATCTCTGTGTAATATTTGAATCTCGGTCCCTCTCTCTCTCTCTCTCTCTCTGTGATATTTGTTTCTCAGTCCCTCTCTCTCTGTGATATTTGTATCTCAGTCACTCTCTCTGTGATATTTGTATCTCTCTCTTTCTCTGTGATATATGTATCTCAGTCTCTCTCTCTCTCTGATACTTGTATCTCAGTCTCTATCTCTCTGATATTTGTTTCTCAGCCTCTCTCTCTGTGTGATTTTTGTATCTCAATCTCTCTCTCCCAGGTATTTGTATCTCAGTCTCTGTCTCTCTCTCTGATATGTGTATATCAGTCTCGTTCTCTCTGATATTTGTATCTCAGTCTTTCTGTGATATTGGTATCTCAGTCTCTCTCTCTGTGATATTTGTATCCCAGTCTCTCTCTGTGATATTTGTATCACAGTCTCTCGCTCTGTGATATTTGTTTCACAGTCTCTCTCTCTCTCTTTGATATTTGTATCTCAGTCACACTCTCTGTGATATTTGTATCTCAGTTTCTCTCTTTGTTATTTGTATCTCATTCTCTCTCTCTATCTCAGTGTGATGTTTATATCTCAGTTTCTCTGTTGGTGTTAATTGCATCTCAGTCTTTCTCTCTGATATTTGTTTCTCAGACACAATCTCTGTGATATTTGTATCTCAATTTATCTCTCTCTCTCTCTGTGATATTTTTATCTCAGTGTCTCTCTCTCTCTGTGTTATTTGTATCTCAGTCTCTCTCTATCATATTTGTCTCAGTCTCTCTCTCTCTCTGTGATATTTGTAACTCAGGCTCCCACTGTGATATTTGTATCTCTCTCTCTTTCTCTCTCTATGATATTTGTATATCAGTCTCTCTCTGTCTGTGATATTTGTATCTCAGTCTCTCTCTCCCAGATATTTGTATCTCAGTCTCTCTCTCTCTGTGATTTTTGTATCTCAGTCTCTATCTCTCTGATATTTGTATCTCAGTCTCTCTCCGTGTTTTTCATATCTCTGTCTCTCTCTCTGTGATATTTGTATCTCAGTCTCTGACTCTCTCTGTGATATGTGTATATCAGTCTCTATCTCTCTGATATTTGTATCTCAGTCTCTCTGTGATATTTGTATCTAAGTCTCTCTCTGTGATATTTGTATCTAAGTCACTCTCTCTGTGATATTTGAATCTCAGTCTCTCTCTCTGTGATATTTGAATCTCAGTCTCTCTCTCTCTGTGATTTTTGTATCTCAGTCTCTGACTCTCTCTGTGAAATGTCTATATCAGTCTCTATCTCTCTGACATTTGTATCTCAGTCTCTCTGTGATATTTCTTTCTAAGTCTCTCTCTGTGATATTTGTATCTAAGTCACTCTCTCTGTGATATTTGAATCTCAGTCTCTCTCTCTGTGACATTTGAATCTCAGTCTCTCTCTCTCTGTGATTTTTGTATCTCAGTCTCTCTCTCTCTGTGATATTTGAATCTCAGTCTCTCTTCTGTCTCTGTGATATTTGTATCTCAGTCTCTCTGTCTGTCTGATAATTGTATCTCATTCTCTCACTCTCTGTGCTATTTGTATCCCAGTCTCTCTCTGTGATATTTGTATCTCAGTCTCTCTCTCTCTCTCTCTGTGATATTTGTATCTCAGTCTCTCTCTCTGTGATATTTGTTTCTCAGTCTCACTCTCTGTGATATTTGTATCTCAGTCTCTCTCTCTGTGATATTTGTATCTCAGTCTCTCTCTCTGTGATATTTGTTTCTCAGTCTCTCTGTGATATTTGTATCTCAGTCTCTAACTCTGTGTAATATTTGAATCTCAGTTTATCTCTCTCTCTCTCTCTGTGCTTTAGTTTCTCAGTCTCTCGCTCTCTGTTATATTAGTATCCCAGTCTCTCTCGTTGTGATATTTGTGACACAGCCTCTCTCTCTGTGACATTTGTTTCACGCTCTCTCTCTCTGTGATATTTTTGTCACTCAAGCTCCCACTGTGATATTTGTATCTCAGTCTCTTTCTCTCTGTGATTTTTGTATCTCAGTCTCTATCTATCTGATATTTGTATCTCTGTCTCTCTCTCTGTGTTATTCGTATCTCTGTCTCTCTCTCTGTGATATTTTTATCTCATTCTCTCTCGCTCTGATATATTTATCTCAGTCTCGCTCTGTGATATTTGTATCTCAGTCTCTCTCTGTGATATTTGTATCAAAGTCTCTCTCTGTGATATTTGTATCTCTGTACTCTCTCTGTGATATTTGTATCTCAGTCTCTCTCTTTGTGATATTTGAATCTCAGTCTCTCTCTCTCTGTGATTTTTGTATCTCAGTCTCTGTCTCTCTCTGTGATATTTGTATCTTAGTCTCTCTCTCTCAGTGATATTTGTATCTCAGTCTCCCTCTGTGATATTTGTATCTCTGTCTCTCTGTCTGTGTGATATTTGTATCTCATTCTCTCGCTCTCTGTGATATTTGTATCCCAATCTCTCTCTGTGATATTTGTATCTCAGTCTCTCTCTCTCTCTCTCTCTCCCTCTGTGATATTTGTATCTCAGTCTCTATCTCTGAGATATTTTTTTCTCATTCTCTCGCTCTGTGATATTTGTATCTCACTCTCTATCTCTGAGATATTTTTTTCTCAGTCTCTCGCTCTGTGATATTTGCATCTCAGTCTCTCTCTATGATATTTGTATCTTAGTTTCTCTCATTTTCTGTGATGTATGTATCTCAGTCTCTCCCTCTCTCTGATATTTGTATCTCAGTCTCTCTCTGTGATATTTGTATCTCAGTCTCTCTCTCTGTTTGATATTTGTTTCTCAGTCACGCTCTCTCTCTGTGATATTTGTATCTCAGTCTCTCTCTCTGTGATATTTATATCTCAGTCTCTCTCTGTGATATTTGTATCTCAGTCTCTCCCTCTCTGTGATATTTGTTTCTCAGTCACGCTCTCTCTCTGTGATATTTGTATCACAGTCTCTCTCTGTGATATTTGTATATCCGTCTCTCTCTGTGATATTTGTATCTCAGTCACTCTCTCTGTGATATTTGTGTCTCAGTCTTTCTCTGTGATATGTGTACCTCAGTCTCTCTCTCTCTGTGATATTTGTATCTCAGTCTCTCTCTCTGTGATATTTGTATCTCATTCTCTCGCTCTCTGTGATATTTTTATCCCAGTCTCTCTCTGTGATATTTGTATCTCAGTCTCTCTCTCTCTCTCTCTGTGATATTTGTATCTCAGTCTCTCTTTCTGTGATATTTGTTTCTCAGTCTCTCTCTGTTATATTTGTATCTCATCTCTCTCCCTCTGTGATATTTGTATCTCAGTCTCTCTCTCTGTGATATTTTTATCTGTTTTCTCTCTCTGTGATATTTGTATCTCAGTCTCTCTCTCTCTTTCTCTGTGTTATTTACATCTCAGTCTCTCTCTCTAACTCTCTGTGTTATTTGTATCGCAGTTTCTCTCTTTGTATTATTTGTATCTCAGTCTCTCTATATGATATTTGTCTCAGTCTCTCTCTCTCTCTGTGATATTTGTAACTCCGGCCCCAAAGTGATATTTGTATCTCAGTCTCTTTCTCTCTCTATGATATTTGTATCTCAGTCTCTCTCTCCCTGATATTTGTATCTCAGTCTCTCTCTCTGTGTGATTTTTGTATCCCTGTCTCTCTCTCTCTGTGATATTTGTATCTCAGTCTCTTTCTCTATCTGTGATATGTGTATATCAGTCTCTATCTCTCTGATATTTGTATCTCAGTCTCTCTGTGTGATATTTGTATCTCAGTCTCTCTCTCTGTGACATTTTGTTTCATGGTCTCTCTCTCTCTCTGTGATATTTTTATCTCAGTCACTCTCTCTTCTGATATTTGTATCTCAGTCTCTCTCTGTGATATTACTATCTCATTCTCTCTCTCTATCTCACCATGATGATTGTATCTCAGTCTCTCTCTCTCTGTGATATTTCATACTCAGTTTTTCTCTCTCTCTGTGATAATTTTATCTCAGTCTCTCTCTCTCTCTGTGATATTTGTATCTCACTCTCTCTCTCTGTGATATTTGTATCTCACTCTCTCTCTCTGTGATATTTGAATCTCAGTCTCTCTCTGTCTCTGTGATATTTGTATCTCAGTCTCTCTGTGTGATATTTGTATCTCAGTCTCTCTCTCTGTGACATTTGTTTCACGGTCTCTCTCTCTCTCTCTGATATTTTTATCTCAGTCACTGTCTCTTCTGATATTTGTATCTCAGTCTCTCTCTGTGATATTACTATCTCATTCTCTCTCTCTATCTCACCATGATGATTGTATCTCAGTCTCTCTCTCTCTGTGATATATCATACTCAGTTTTTCTCTCTCTCTGTGATAATTTTATCTCAGTCTCTCTCTCTCTCTGTGATATTTGTATCTCACTCTCTCTCTCTGATATTTGTAGCTCAGTCTCTCTCTCTGTGATATTTCCATCTCAGTCTCTCTCTCTGTGACATTTTGTTTCTCAGTAACGCTCTCTCTCTGTGATATTTGTATATCACTCTCTCTCTGTGATATTTGTATCTCAGTCACTCTCTCTGTGATTTTTGTATCTCAGTCTTTCTCTGTGATATTTGTAACTCAGTCTCTCTCTCTCTGTAATATTTGTATCTCAGTCTCTCCCTCTGTGATATTTTTATCTCAGTTTCTCTCTCTCTCTGTGATATTTGTAGCTCAGTCTCTCTCTCTGTGATATTTGTATCTCAGTCTCTCTCTGTGATATTTGTATCTCAGTCTTTCTCTGTGATATTTGTATCTCAGTCTCTCCCTCTCTGTGATATTTGTTTCTCAGTAACGCTCTCTCTCTGTGATATTTGTATATCACTCTCTCTCTGTGATATTTGTATCTCAGTCTCTCTCTGTGATATTTGTATATCAGTCTCTCTCTGTGATATTTGTATCTCAGTCACTCTCTCTGTGATTTTTGTATCTCAGTCTTTCTCTGTGATATTTGTATCTCAGTCTCGCTCTCTGTGATATTTGAATCTGTCTCTCTCTCTGTCTCTGTGATTTTTGTATCTCAGTCTCTCTGTCTGTTTGATATTTGTCTCTCAGTCTCTCGCTCTCTGTGATATTAGTATCCCAGTCTCTCTCATTGTGATATTTGTGTCACAGCCTCTCTCTCTGTGACGTTTGTTTCACGGTCACTCTCCCTCTCTGTGATATTTGTATCTCAGTCGCTCTCTCTTCTGATATTTGTAGCTCAGTTTCTCTCTGTGATATTAGTACCTCATTCTCTCTCTCTATCTCACCGTGATGATTATATCTCAGTCTCTCTCTCTCTGTGATATTTCATTCTCAGTTTCTCTTCTCTCTGTGATATTTTTATTTCAGTCTCTCTCTCTCTCTGTGATATTTGTATCTCAGTCTCTCTCTCTGTGATATTTGTATCTAAGTCTCTTTCTCTCTGTATGATATTTGTATCTCTGTCTCCCTCTGTCTGTGATATTTTTATCTCAGTCTCTCTCTCTGTGATATTTGTATCCCAGTCTCTCTCTGTGATATTTGTATCACAGTCTCTCGCTCTGTGATATTTGTTTCACAGTCTCTCTCTCTCTCTTTGATATTTGTATCTCAGTCACTCTCTCTGTGATATTTGTATCTCAGTTTCTCTCTTTGTTATTTGTATCTCATTCTCTCTCTCTATCTCAGTGTGATGTTTATATCTCAGTTTCTCTGTTGGTGTTAATTGCATCTCAGTCTTTCTCTCTGATATTTGTTTCTCAGACACAATCTCTGTGATATTTGTATCTCAATTTATCTCTCTCTCTCTCTGTGATATTTATATCTCAGTTTCTCTCTCTCTCTGTGTGATTTGTATCTCAGTCTCTCACTATGATATTTGTCTCTGCCTCTCTGTCTCTCTGTGATATTTGTAACTCTGGCTCCCACTGTGATATTTGTATCTCAGTCTCTATCTCTTTCTCTCTCTGTGATATTTGTATCCCAGTCTCTCTCTGTCTGTGATATTTGTATCTCAGTCTCTCTCTCCCAGATATTTGTATCTCAGTCTCTCTCTCTCTGTGATTTTTGTATCTCAGTCTCTATCTCTCTGATATTTGTATCTCAGTCTCTCTCCGTGTTTTTCATATCTCTGTCTCTCTCTCTGTGATATTTGTATCTCAGTCTCTGACTCTCTCTGTGATATGTGTATATCAGTCTCTATCTCTCTGATATTTGTATCTCAGTCTCTCTGTGATATTTGTATCTAAGTCTCTCTCTGTGATATTTGTATCTAAGTCACTCTCTCTGTGATATTTGAATCTCAGTCTCTCTCTCTGTGATATTTGAATCTCAGTCTCTCTCTCTCTCTGTGATTTTTGTATCTCAGTCTCTGACTCTCTCTGTGAAATGTCTATATCAGTCTCTATCTCTCTGACATTTGTATCTCAGTCTCTCTGTGATATTTCTTTCTAAGTCTCTCTCTGTGATATTTGTATCTAAGTCACTCTCTCTGTGATATTTGTATCTCAGTCTCTCTGTGTGATATTTGTATCTCAGTCTCTCTCTCTGTGACATTTGTTTCACGGTCTCTCTCTCTCTCTCTGATATTTTTATCTCAGTCACTCTCTCTTCTGATATTTGTATCTCAGTCTCTCTCTGTGATATTACTATCTCATTCTCTCTCTCTATCTCACCATGATGATTGTATCTCAGTCTCTCTCTCTCTGTGATATATCACACTCAGTTTTTCTCTCTCTCTGTGATAATTTTATCTCAGTCTCTCTCTCTCTCTGTGATATTTGTATCTCACTCTCTCTCTCTGATATTTGTAGCTCAGTCTCTCTCTCTGTGATATTTGTATCTCAGTCTCTCTCTCTGTGACATTTTGTTTCTCAGTAACGCTCTCTCTCTGTGATATTTGTATATCACTCTCTCTCTGTGATATTTGTATCTCAGTCTCTCTCTGTGATATTTGTATATCAGTCTCTCTCTGTGATATTTGTATCTCAGTCACTCTCTCTGTGATTTTTGTATCTCAGTCTTTCTCTGTGATATTTGTAACTCAGTCTCTCTCTCTCTGTAATATTTGTATCTCAGTCTCTCCCTCTGTGATATTTTTATCTCAGTTTCTCTCTCTCTCTGTGATATTTGTAGCTCAGTCTCTCTCTCTGTGATATTTGTATCTCAGTCTCTCTCTGTGATATTTGTATCTCAGTCTCTCTTTGTGATATTTGTATCTCAGTCTCTCCCTCTCTGTGATATTTGTTTCTCAGTAACGCTCTCTCTCTGTGATATTTGTATATCACTCTCTCTCTGTGATATTTGTATCTCAGTCTCTCTCTGTGATATTTGTATATCAGTCTCTCTCTGTGATATTTGTATATCAGTCTCTCTCTGTGATATTTGTATCTCAGTCACTCTCTCTGTGATTTTTGTATCTCAGTCTTTCTCTGTGATATTTGTAACTCAGTCTCTCTCTCTCTGTAATATTTGTATCTCAGTCTCTCCCTCTGTGATATTTTTATCTCAGTTTCTCTCTCTCTCTGTGATATTTGTATCTCAGTCACTCTCTCTCTTTCTCTGTGTTATTTACATCTCAGTCTCTCTCTCTATCTCTCTGTGATATTTGTATCTAAGTTGCTTTCTCTGTGTTATTTGTATCCCAGTCTCTCTATGATATTTGTCTCAGTCTCTCTGTCTCTCTGTGATAATTGTCACTCATGCTCCCACTGTGATATTTTTATCTCAGTCTTTTTCTCTCTGTGATTTTTGTATCTCAGTCTCTATCTCTCTGATATTTGTATCTCAGTCTCTCTCTCTGTGTGATTTTTGTATCTCAGTCTCTCTCTCCCTGATATTTGTATCTCATTCTCTCACTCTCTGTGATTTTTGTATCTCAGTCTCTATCTCTCTGAAATTTGTATGTCAGTCTCTCTGTGTTGTTTTTATCTCTGTCTCTCTCTCTGTGATATTTGTATCTCAGTCTCTCTCTCTCTCTGTGATATTTGTATCTCATTCTCTCTCTCTCTGATATATTTATCTCAGTCTCGCTCTGTGATATTTGTATCTCAGTCTCTCTCTGTGATATTTGTATCTAAGTTTCTATCTGTGATATTTGTATCTCAGTCACTGTCTCTCTGATATTTGTATCTCAGTCTCTCTCTTTGTGATATTTGTATCTCAGTCTCTCTCTCTGATATTTGTATCTCAGTCTCTCTCTGTGATATTTGTATCTCAGTCTCTCTCTCTCTCTGTGATATTTGTATCTCAGTCTCTCTCTCTGTGATATTTGTATCTCAGTCTCTCTCTCTGTGACATTTGTTTCATGGTCTCTCTCTCTCTCTGTGATATTTTTATCTCAGTCACTCTCTCTTCTGATATTTGTATCTCAGTCTCTCTCTGTGATATTACTATCTCATTCTCTCTCTCTATCTCACCATGATGATTGTATCTCAGTCTCTCTCTCTCTGTGATATTTCATACTCAGTTTTTCTCTCTCTCTGTGATAATTTTATCTCTGTCTCTCTCTCTCTCTGTGATATTTGTATCTCACTCTCTCTCTCTGTGATATTTGAATCTCAGTCTCTCTCTCTGTCTCTGTGATATTTGTATCTCAGTCTCTCTGTGTGATATTTGTATCTCAGTCTCTCTCTCTGACATTTGTTTCACGGTCTCTCTCTCTCTCTCTGATATTTTTTATCTCAGTCACTCTCTGTGATATTTGCATCTCAGTCTCTCACTGTGATATTTGTATCTCAGTCTATCTCTGTGATATTTGTATCTCAGTCACTCTCTCTGTGATATTTGTATCTCAGTCGTTCTCTGTGATATATGTATCTCAGTCTCTCTCTCTCTGATATTTGTATCTCAGTCTCTCTCTGTGATATTTGTATCTCAGTCCCTCTCTCTCTGTGATATTTGTATCTCAGTCTCTCTCTGTGTGATATTTGTATCTCAGTTTCTCTCTATCTCTGTGTAATATTTGAATCTCGGTCCCTCTCTCTCTCTCTCTCTGTGATATTTGTTTCTCAGTCTCTCTCTTTCTCTGTGATATTTGTTTCTCAGTCTCTCTCTCTGTGATATTTGCATCTCAGTCTCTCTGTGATATTTGTATCTCAGTCTATCTCTGTGATATTTGTATCTCAGTCACTCTCTCTGTGATATTTGTATCTCAGTCTCTCTCTGTGATATTTGTATCTCAGTCCCTCTTTCTCTGTGATATTTGTATCTCAGTCACTCTCTCTGTGATATTTGTATCTCTCTCTTTCTCTGTGATATATGTATCTCAGTCTCTCTCTCTCTCTGATACTTGTATCTCAGTCTCTATCTCTCTGATATTTGTTTCTCAGCCTCTCTCTCTGTGTGATTTTTGTATCTCAATCTCTCTCTCCCTGATATTTGTATCTCAGTCTCTGTCTCTCTCTCTGATATGTGTATATCAGTCTCGTTCTCTCTGATATTTGTATCTCAGTCTCTCTGTGATATTGGTATCTCAGTCTCTCTCTCTGTGATATTTGTATCTCAGTCACTCTCTCTGTGATATTTGTATCTCAGTCTCTCTCTCTGTGATATTTGAATCTCAGTTTCTCTCTCTCTGTGATTTTTGTATCTCAGTCTCTCTGTCTGTTTGATATTTGTATCCCAGTCTCTCTCTGTGATATTTGTATCTCAGTCTCTCTGTGTGATATTTGTATCTCAGTCACTCTCTCTGTGATATTTGAATCTCAGTCTCACTCTCTCAGTGATTTTTGTATCTCAGTCTCTCTGTCCATGTGATATTTGTATCTCATTCTCTCGCTCTCTGTGATATTTTTATCCCAGTCTCTCTCTGTGATATTTGTATCTCAGTCTCTCTCTCTCTCTGTGATATTTGTATCTCAGTCTCTCTCTGTGATATTTGTATCTCAGTCACTCTCTCTGTGATATTTGTATCTCAGTCTTTCTCTGTGATATATGTATCTCAGTCTCTCTCTCTGTGATATTTGTATCTCACTCTCTCTCTGTGATATTTGTATCTCAGTCTCTCCCACTCTGTGATATTTGTTTCTCAGTCACGCTCTCTCTGTGATATTTGTATCTCAGTCTCTCTCTGTGATATTTGTATATCAGTCTCTCTCTGTGATATTTGTATCTCAGTCTCTCTCTCTGTGATCTTTGTATCTCAGCCTCTCTCTCTCTTTCTCTGTGTTATTTACATCTCAGTCTCTCTCTCTATCTGTCTGTGATATTTGTATCTAAGTTGCTCTCTCTGTGTTATTTGTATCCCAATCTCTCTCTATGATATTTGTCTCAGTCTCTCTCTCTCTCTGTGATATTTGTCACTCATGCTCCCACTGTGATATTTGTATCTCAGTCTCTTTCTCTCTGTGATTTTTGTATCTCAATCTCTCTCTCCCTGATATTTGTATCTCAGTCTCTGTCTATATCTCTGATATGTGTATATCAGTCTCGATCTCTCTGATATTTGTATCTCAGTCTCTCTGTGATATTTGTATCTCAGTCTCTCTTTCTGTGATATTTGTATCTCAGTCACTCTCTCTGTGATATTTGTATCTCAGTCTCTCTCTCTGTGATATTTGAATCTCAGTCTCTCTCTCTCTGTGATTTTTGTATCTCAGTCTCTCTATCTGTGTGATATTTGTATCCCAGTCTCTCTCTCTGATATTTGTATCTCAGTCTCTCTCTCTCTGTGATATTTGTATCTCAGTCTCTCTCTCTCTCTGTGATATTTGTATCTCCGTCTCTCTCTCTGTGATATTTGTTTCTCAGTCTCTCTCTCTGTGATATTTGTATCTCAGTCTCTCTCTATCTCTGTGTAATATTTGAATCTCAGTCCCTCTCTCTCTCTCTCTCTGTGATATTTGTTTCTCAGTCTCTCTCTCTGTGATATTTGTATCTCAGTCTCTCTCTATCTCTGTGTAATATTTGAATCTCAGTCCCTCTCTCTCTCTCTCTCTGTCTGATATTTGTATCTCAGTCTCTCTGTCTGATATTTGTATCTCAGTCTCACTCTCTCAGTGATTTTTGTATCTCAGTCTCTCTGTCCATGTGATATTTGTATCTCATTCTCTCGCTCTCTGTGATATTTTTATCCCAGTCTCTCTCTGTGATATTTGTATCTCAGTCTCCTTCTCTCTCTGTGATATTTGTATCTCAGTGTCTCTGTGATCTTTGTATCTCAGCCTCTCTCTCTCTTTCTCTGTGTTATTTACATCTCAGTCTCTCTCTCTATCTCTCTGTGATATTTGTATCTAAGTTGCTTTCTCTGTGTTATTTGTATCCCAATCTCTCTCTATATTTGTCTCAGTCTCTCACTCTCTCTGTGATATTTGTCACTCATGCTCCCACTGTGATATTTGTATCTCAGTCTCTTTCTCTCTGTGATTTTTGTATCTCAGTCTCTATCTCTCTGATATTTGTATCACAGCCTCTATCTCTGTGTGATTTTTGTATCTCAATCTCTCTCTCCCTGATATTTGTATCTCAGTCTCTGTCTATATCTCTGATATGTGTATATCAGTCTCGATCTCTCTGATATTTGTATCTCAGTCTCTCTGTGATATTGGTATCTCAGTCTCTCTCTCTGTGATATTTGTATCTCAGTCACTCTCTCTGTGATATTTGTATCTCAGTCACTCTCTCTGTGATATTTGTATCTCAGTCTCTCTCTCTGTGATATTTGAATCTCAGTTTCTCTCTCTCTGTGATTTTTGTATCTCAGTCTCTCTGTCTGTTTGATATTTGTATCCCAGTCTCTCTCTGTGATATTTGTATCTCAGTCTCTCTGTGCGATATTTGTATCTCAGTCACTCTCGCTGTGATATTTGAATCTCAGTCTCACTCTCTCAGTGATTTTTGTATCTCAGTCTCTCTGTCCATGTGATATTTGTATCTCATTCTCTCGCTCTCTGTGATATTTTTATCCCAGTCTCTCTCTGTGATATTTGTATCTCAGTCTCTCTCTCTCTCTGTGATATTTGTATCTCAGTCTCTCTCTGTGATATTTGTATCTCAGTCACTCTCTCTGTGATATTTGTATCTCAGTCTTTCTCTGTGATATATGTATCTCAGTCTCTCTCTCTGTGATATTTGTATCTCACTCTCTCTCTGTGATATTTGTATCTCAGTCTCTCCCACTCTGTGATATTTGTTTCTCAGTCACGCTCTCTCTGTGATATTTGTATCTCAGTCTCTCTCTGTGATATTTGTATATCAGTCTCTCTCTGTGATATTTGTATCTCAGTCTCTCTCTCTGTGATCTTTGTATCTCAGCCTCTCTCTCTCTTTCTCTGTGTTATTTACATCTCAGTCTCTCTCTCTATCTGTCTGTGATATTTGTATCTAATTTGCTCTCTCTGTGTTATTTGTATCCCAATCTCTCTCTATGATATTTGTCTCAGTCTCTCTCTCTCTCTGTGATATTTGTCACTCATGCTCCCACTGTGATATTTGTATCTCAGTCTCTTTCTCTCTGTGATTTTTGTATCTCAATCTCTCTCTCCCTGATATTTGTATCTCAGTCTCTGTCTATATCTCTGATATGTGTATATCAGTCTCGATCTCTCTGATATTTGTATCTCAGTCTCTCTGTGATATTTGTATCTCAGTCTCTCTTTCTGTGATATTTGTATCTCAGTCACTCTCTCTGTGATATTTGTATCTCAGTCTCTCTCTCTGTGATATTTGAATCTCAGTCTCTCTCTCTCTGTGATTTTTGTATCTCAATCTCTCTGTCAGTGTGATATTTGTATCTCAGTCTCTCTCTCTCTCTGTGATATTTGTATCTCAGTCTCTCTCTCTCTCTGTGATATTTGTATCTCCGTCTCTCTCTCTGTGATATTTGTTTCTCAGTCTCTCTCTCTGTGATATTTGTATCTCAGTCTCTCTCTATCTCTGTGTAATATTTGAATCTCAGTCCCTCTCTCTCTCTCTCTCTGTGATATTTGTTTCTCAGTCTCTCTCTCTGTGATATTTGTATCTCAGTCTCTCTCTATCTCTGTGTAATATTTGAATCTCAGTCCCTCTCTCTCTCTCTCTCTGTCTGATATTTGTATCTCAGTCTCTCTGTCTGATATTTGTATCTCAGTCTCTCTGTGTGATATTTGTATCTCAGTCTCACTCTCTGTGATTTTTGTATCTCAGTCTCTCTGTCCATGTGATATTTGTATCTCATTCTCTCGCTCTCTGTGATATTTTTATCCCAGTCTCTCTCTGTGATATTTGTATCTCAGTCTCTCTTTCTGTGATATTTGTATCTCAGTCACTCTCTCTGTGATATTTGTATCTCAGTCTCTCTCTCTGTGATATTTGCATCTCAGTCTCTCTCTCTCTATGATATTTGTATCTTAGTCTCTCTCACTTTCTTTGATATTTGTATCTCAGTCACTCTCTCTTCTGATATTTGTATCTCAGTCTCTCTCTGTGATATTACTATCTCATTCTCTCTCTCTCTATCTCACCGTGATGACTATATCTCAGTCTCTCTCTCTCTGTGATATTTCATTCCCAGTTTCTCTCTCTCTCTGTGATATTTGTTTCTCAGTCTCTCTCTCTGTTATATGTATCTCAGTCTCGCTCTGTGATATTTGTATCTCAGTCTCTCTCTCTGTGATATTTGAATCTCAGTCTCTCTCTCTCAGTGTGATATTTGTATCTCAGTCACTCTCTCTGTGATAATTGTATCTAAGTCTCTTTCTCTCTGTATGATATTTGTATCTCTGTCTCCCTCTGTCTGTGATATTTTTATCTCAGTCTCTCTCTCTGTGATATTTGTATCCCAGTCTCTCTCTGTGATATTTGTATCACAGTCTCTCGCTCTGTGATATTTGTTTCACAGTCTCTCTCTCTCTCTTTGATATTTGTATCTCAGTCACTCTCTCTGTGATATTTGTATCTCAGTTTCTCTCTTTGTTATTTGTATCTCATTCTCTCTCTCTATCTCAGTGTGATGTTTATATCTCAGTTTCTCTGTTGGTGTTAATTGCATCTCAGTCTTTCTCTCTGATATTTGTTTCTCAGACACAATCTCTGTGATATTTGTATCTCAATTTATCTCTCTCTCTCTCTGTGATATTTGTATCTCAGTGTCTCTCTCTCTCTGTGTTATTTGTATCTCAGTCTCTCTCTATCATATTTGTCTCAGTCTCTCTCTCTCTCTGTGATATTTGTAACTCAGGCTCCCACTGTGATATTTGTATCTCTCTCTCTTTCTCTCTCTATGATATTTGTATATCAGTCTCTCTCTGTCTGTGATATTTGTATCTCAGTCTCTCTCTCCCAGATATTTGTATCTCAGTCTCTCTCTCTCTGTGATTTTTGTATCTCAGTCTCTATCTCTCTGATATTTGTATCTCAGTCTCTCTCCGTGTTTTTCATATCTCTGTCTCTCTCTGTGATATTTGTATCTCAGTCTCTGACTCTCTCTGTGATATGTGTATATCAGTCTCTATCTCTCTGATATTTGTATCTCAGTCTCTCTGTGATATTTGTATCTAAGTCTCTCTCTGTGATATTTGTATCTAAGTCACTCTCTCTGTGATATTTGAATCTCAGTCTCTCTCTCTGTGATATTTGAATCTCAGTCTCTCTCTCTCTGTGATTTTTGTATCTCAGTCTCTGACTCTCTCTGTGAAATGTCTATATCAGTCTCTATCTCTCTGACATTTGTATCTCAGTCTCTCTGTGATATTTCTTTCTAAGTCTCTCTCTGTGATATTTGTATCTAAGTCACTCTCTCTGTGATATTTGTATCTCAGTCTCTCTGTGTGATATTTGTATCTCAGTCTCTCTCTCTGTGACATTTGTTTCACGGTCTCTCTCTCTCTCTCTGATATTTTTATCTCAGTCACTCTCTCTTCTGATATTTGTATCTCAGTCTCTCTCTGTGATATTACTATCTCATTCTCTCTCTCTATCTCACCATGATGATTGTATCTCAGTCTCTCTCTCTCTGTGATATATCACACTCAGTTTTTCTCTCTCTCTGTGATAATTTTATCTCAGTCTCTCTCTCTCTCTGTGATATTTGTATCTCACTCTCTCTCTCTGATATTTGTAGCTCAGTCTCTCTCTCTGTGATATTTGTATCTCAGTCTCTCTCTCTGTGACATTTTGTTTCTCAGTAACGCTCTCTCTCTGTGATATTTGTATATCACTCTCTCTCTGTGATATTTGTATCTCAGTCTCTCTCTGTGATATTTGTATATCAGTCTCTCTCTGTGATATTTGTATCTCAGTCACTCTCTCTGTGATTTTTGTATCTCAGTCTTTCTCTGTGATATTTGTAACTCAGTCTCTCTCTCTCTGTAATATTTGTATCTCAGTCTCTCCCTCTGTGATATTTTTATCTCAGTTTCTCTCTCTCTCTGTGATATTTGTAGCTCAGTCTCTCTCTCTGTGATATTTGTATCTCAGTCTCTCTCTGTGATATTTGTATCTCAGTCTCTCTTTGTGATATTTGTATCTCAGTCTCTCCCTCTCTGTGATATTTGTTTCTCAGTAACGCTCTCTCTCTGTGATATTTGTATATCACTCTCTCTCTGTGATATTTGTATCTCAGTCTCTCTCTGTGATATTTGTATATCAGTCTCTCTCTGTGATATTTGTATATCAGTCTCTCTCTGTGATATTTGTATCTCAGTCACTCTCTCTGTGATTTTTGTATCTCAGTCTTTCTCTGTGATATTTGTAACTCAGTCTCTCTCTCTCTGTAATATTTGTATCTCAGTCTCTCCCTCTGTGATATTTTTATCTCAGTTTCTCTCTCTCTCTGTGATATTTGTATCTCAGTCACTCTCTCTCTTTCTCTGTGTTATTTACATCTCAGTCTCTCTCTCTATCTCTCTGTGATATTTGTATCTAAGTTGCTTTCTCTGTGTTATTTGTATCCCAGTCTCTCTATGATATTTGTCTCAGTCTCTCTGTCTCTCTGTGATAATTGTCACTCATGCTCCCACTGTGATATTTTTATCTCAGTCTTTTTCTCTCTGTGATTTTTGTATCTCAGTCTCTATCTCTCTGATATTTGTATCTCAGTCTCTCTCTCTGTGTGATTTTTGTATCTCAGTCTCTCTCTCCCTGATATTTGTATCTCATTCTCTCACTCTCTGTGATTTTTGTATCTCAGTCTCTATCTCTCTGAAATTTGTATGTCAGTCTCTCTGTGTTGTTTTTATCTCTGTCTCTCTCTCTGTGATATTTGTATCTCAGTCTCTCTCTCTCTCTGTGATATTTGTATCTCATTCTCTCTCTCTCTGATATATTTATCTCAGTCTCGCTCTGTGATATTTGTATCTCAGTCTCTCTCTGTGATATTTGTATCTAAGTTTCTATCTGTGATATTTGTATCTCAGTCACTGTCTCTCTGATATTTGTATCTCAGTCTCTCTCTTTGTGATATTTGTATCTCAGTCTCTCTCTCTGATATTTGTATCTCAGTCTCTCTCTCTGTGATATTTGTATCTCAGTCTCTCTCTCTGTGACATTTGTTTCATGGTCTCTCTCTCTCTCTGTGATATTTTTATCTCAGTCACTCTCTCTTCTGATATTTGTATCTCAGTCTCTCTCTGTGATATTACTATCTCATTCTCTCTCTCTATCTCACCATGATGATTGTATCTCAGTCTCTCTCTCTCTGTGATATTTCATACTCAGTTTTTCTCTCTCTCTGTGATAATTTTATCTCTGTCTCTCTCTCTCTCTGTGATATTTGTATCTCACTCTCTCTCTCTGTGATATTTGAATCTCAGTCTCTCTCTCTGTCTCTGTGATATTTGTATCTCAGTCTCTCTGTGTGATATTTGTATCTCAGTCTCTCTCTCTGACATTTGTTTCACGGTCTCTCTCTCTCTCTCTGATATTTTTATCTCAGTCACTCTCTCTCTGTGATATTTGCATCTCAGTCTCTCACTGTGATATTTGTATCTCAGTCTATCTCTGTGATATTTGTATCTCAGTCACTCTCTCTGTGATATTTGTATCTCAGTCGTTCTCTGTGATATATGTATCTCAGTCTCTCTCTCTCTGATATTTGTATCTCAGTCTCTCTCTGTGATATTTGTATCTCAGTCCCTCTCTCTCTGTGATATTTGTATCTCAGTCTCTCTCTGTGTGATATTTGTATCTCAGTTTCTCTCTATCTCTGTGTAATATTTGAATCTCGGTCCCTCTCTCTCTCTCTCTCTGTGATATTTGTTTCTCAGTCTCTCTCTTTCTCTGTGATATTTGTTTCTCAGTCTCTCGCTCTGTGATATTTGTATCTCAGACTCTCTCTCTCTCTGTGATATTTGCATCTCAGTCTCTCTGTGATATTTGTATCTCAGTCTATCTCTGTGATATTTGTATCTCAGTCACTCTCTCTGTGATATTTGTATCTCAGTCTTTCTCTGTGATATATGTATCTCAGTCTCTGTCTCTCTCTGATATTTGTATCTCAGTCTCTCTCTGTGATATTTGTATCTCAGTCCCTCTTTCTCTGTGATATTTGTATCTCAGTCACTCTCTCTGTGATATTTGTATCTCTCTCTTTCTCTGTGATATATGTATCTCAGTCTCTCTCTCTCTCTGATACTTGTATCTCAGTCTCTATCTCTCTGATATTTGTTTCTCAGCCTCTCTCTCTGTGTGATTTTTGTATCTCAGTCTCTCTCTCCCTGATATTTGTATCTCAGTCTCTCTGTGATATTGGTATCTCAGTCTCTCTCTCTGTGATATTTGTATCTCAGTCACTCTCTCTGTGATATTTGTATCTCAGTCTCTCTCTCTGTGATATTTGAATCTCAGTTTCTCTCTCTCTGTGATTTTTGTATCCCTGTCTCTCTGTCTGTTTGATATTTGTATCCCAGTCTCTCTCTGTGATATTTGTATCTCAGTCTCTCTGTGTGATATTTGTATCTCCGTCACTCTCTCTGTGATATTTGAATCTCAGTCTCACTCTCTCAGTGATTTTTGTATCTCAGTCTCTCTGTCCATGTGATATTTGTATCTCATTCTCTCGCTCTCTGTGATATTTTTATCCCAGTCTCTCTCTGTGATATTTGTATCTCAGTCTCTCTCTCTCTCTGTGATATTTGTATTTCAGTCTCTCTCTGTGATATTTGTATCTCAGTCACTCTCTCTGTGATATTTGTATCTCAGTCTTTCTCTGTGATATATGTATCTCAGTCTCTCTCTCTCTGATATTTGTATCTCACTCTCTCTCTGTGATATTTGTATCTCAGTCTCTCCCACGCTGTGATATTTGTTTCTCAGTCACGCTATCTCTGTGATATTTGTATCTCAGTCTCTCTCTGTGATATTTGTATATCAGTCTCTCTCTGTGATATTTGTATCTCAGTCTCTCTCTCTGTGATCTTTGTATCTCAGCCTCTCTCTCTCTTTCTCTGTGTTATTTACATCTCAGTCTCTCTCTCTATCTGTCTGTGATATTTGTATCTAAGTTGCTCTCTCTGTGTTATTTGTATCCCAATCTCTCTCTATGATATTTGTCTCAGTCTCTCTCTCTCTCTGTGATATTTGTCACTCATGCTCCCACTGTGATATTTGTATCTCAGTCTCTTTCTCTCTGTGATTTTTGTATCTCAATCTCTCTCTCCCTGATATTTGTATCTCAGTCTCTGTCTATATCTCTGATATGTGTATATCAGTCTCGATCTCTCTGATATTTGTATCTCAGTCTCTCTGTGATATTTGTATCTCAGTCTCTCTTTCTGTGATATTTGTATCTCAGTCACTCTCTCTGTGATATTTGTATCTCAGTCTCTCTCTCTGTGATATTTGAATCTCAGTCTCTCTCTCTCTGTGATTTTTGTATCTCAATCTCTCTGTCAGTGTGATATTTGTATCTCAGTCTCTCTCTCTCTCTGTGATGTTTGTATCTCAGTCTCTCTCTCTCTCTGTGATATTTGTATCTCCGTCTCTCTCTCTGTGATATTTGTTTCTCAGTCTCTCTCTCTGTGATATTTGTATCTCAGTCTCTCTCTATCTCTGTGTAATATTTGAATCTCAGTCCCTCTCTCTCTCTCTCTGTGATATTTGTTTCTCAGTCTCTCTCTCTGTGATATTTGTATCTCAGTCTCTCTCTATCTCTGTGTAATATTTGAATCTCAGTCCCTCTCTCTCTCTCTCTCTGTCTGATATTTGTATCTCAGTCTCTCTGTCTGATATTTGTATCTCAGTCTCTCTGTGTGATATTTGTATCTCAGTCTCACTCTCTCAGTGATTTTTGTATCTCAGTCTCTCTGTCCATGTGATATTTGTATCTCATTCTCTCGCTCTCTGTGATATTTTTATCCCAGTCTCTCTCTGTGATATTTGTATCTCAGTCTCCCTCTCTCTCTGTGATATTTGTATCTCAGTGTCTCTGTGATCTTTGTATCTCAGCCTCTCTCTCTCTTTCTCTGTGTTATTTACATCTCAGTCTCTCTCTCTATCTCTCTGTGATATTTGTATCTAAGTTGCTTTCTCTGTGTTATTTGTATCCCAATCTCTCTCTATGATATTTGTCTCAGTCTCTCTCTCTGTGATATTTGTCACTCATGCTCCCACTGTGATATTTGTATCTCAGTCTCCTTCTCTCTGTGATTTTTGTATCTCAGTCTCTATCTCTCTGATATTTGTATCACAGCCTCTATCTCTGTGTGATTTTTGTATCTCAATCTCTCTCTCCCTGATATTTGTATCTCAGTCTCTGTCTATATCTCTGATATGTGTATATCAGTCTCGATCTCTCTGATATTTGTATCTCAGTCTCTCTGTGATATTTGTATCTCAGTCTCTCTCTCTGTGATATTTGTATCTCAGTCACTCTCTCTGTGATATTTGAATCTCAGTCTCTCTCTCTCTTTGATTTTTGTATCTCAGTCTCTCTATCTGTGTGATATTTGTATCCCAGTCTCTCTCTGTGATATTTGTATCTCAGTCTCTCTCTCTGTGATATTTGTATCTCAGTCTCTCTCTCTGTGATATTTGTTTCTCAGTCTCTCTCTCTGTGATATTTGTATCTCAGTCTCTCTCTATCTCTGTGTAATATTCGAATCTCAGTCCCCCTCTCTCTCTCTCTCTCTGTGATATTTGTTTCTCAGTCTCTCTCTCTCTCTCTGATATTTGTATCTCAGTCTCTCTCTGTGATATTTGTATCTCAGTCACTCTCTCTGTGATATTTGAATCTCAGTCTCACTCTCTCAGTGATTTTTGTTTCTCACTTTCTCTGTCCATGTGATATTTGTATCTCATTCTCTCGCTTTCTGTGATATTTTTATCCCAGTCTCTCTCTGTGATATTTATATCTCAGTCTCTCTCTCTCTCTGTTATATTTGTATCTCAGTCTCTCTCTCTATGATATTTCTATCTCAGTTCCTCTCTCTCTGTGTGATATTTGTATCTCAGTCTCTCTCTCTCTCTTTCTCTGTGTTATTTACATCTCTGTCACTCTCTCTATCTCTCTTTGTTATTTGTATCGCAGTTTCTCTCACTGTATTATTTGTATCTCAGTCTCTCTCTATGATATTTGTCTCAGTCTCTCTCTCTGTGATATTTGTAACTCAGGCTCCCACTGTGATATTTGTATCTCAATCTCTTTCTCTCTTTATGATATTTGTATCTCAGTCGCTCTCTCCCTGATATTTGTATCTCAGTCTCTCTCTCTGTGTGATTTTTGTATCTCAGTCTCTCTCTCTCTGTGTTTTTCATATCTCTGTCTCTCTCTGTCTGTGATATTTGTATCTCAATCTCTTTCTCTATCTGTGATATGTGTATATCAGTCTCTATCTCTCTGATATTTGTATCTCAGTCTCTCTCTGTGATATTTCTATCTCAGTCACTCTCTCTGTGATATTTGTATCTCAGTCTCTCTCTCTGTGATACTTGAATCTCAGTCTCTCTCTCTCTCTGATTTTTGCATCTCTGTCTCTCTGTCAGTGTCATATTTGTATCTCAGTCTCTCTCTCTCTCTGTGATATTTGTATCTCAGTCTCTCTCTCTGTGATATTTGTATCTCAGTCTCTCTCTGTGATATTTGTATCTCAGTCACACTCTCTGTGATATTTGTACCTCAGTCTCTCTCTCTGTGATATTTTAATCTCAGTCTCACTCTCTCAGTGATTTTTGTGTCTCAGTCTCTCAGTCCGTGTGATATTTGTATCTCATTCTCTCGCTCTCTGTGATATTTTTAACCCAGTCTCTCTCTCTGTGATATTTGTTTCTCAGTCTCTCTCTGTGTGATATTTGTATCTCAGTCTCTCTCTATCTCTGTGTAATATTTGAATCTCGGTCCCTCTCTCTCTCTCTCTGTGATATTTGTTTCTCAGTCCCTCTCTCTCTGTGATATTTGTATCTCAGTCACTCTCTCTGTGATATTTGTATCTCTCTCTTTCTCTGTGATATATGTATCTCAGTCTCTCTCTCTCTCTGATACTTGTATCTCAGTCTCTATCTCTCTGATATTTGTTTCTCAGCCTCTCTCTCTGTGTGATTTTTGTATCTCAATCTCTCTCTCCCAGGTATTTGTATCTCAGTCTCTGTCTCTCTCTCTGATATGTGTATATCAGTCTCGTTCTCTCTGATATTTGTATCTCAGTCTCTCTGTGATATTGGTATCTCAGTCTCTCTCTCTGTGATATTTGTATCTCAGTCTCTCTCTCTGTGATATTTGTATCTCAGTCACTCTCTCTGTGATATTTGTATCTCAGTCTTTCTCTGTGATATATGTATCTCAGTCTCTCTCTGATATTTGTATCTCACTCTCTCTCTGTGATATTTGTATCTCAGTCTCTCCCACTCTGTGATATTTGTTTCTCAGTCTCTCCCACTCTGTGATATTTGTTTCTCAGTCACGCTCTCTCTGTGATATTTGTATCTCAGTCTCTCTCTGTGATATTTGTATATCAGTCTCTCTCTGTGATATTTGTATCTCAGTCTCTCTCTCTGTGATCTTTGTATCTCAGCCTCTCTCTCTCTTTCTCTGTGTTATTTACATCTCAGTCTCTCTCTCTATCTGTCTGTGATATTTGTATCTAAGTTGCTCTCTCTGTGTTATTTGTATCCCAATCTCTCTCTATGATATTTGTCTCAGTCTCTCTCTCTCTCTCTGATATTTGTCACTCATGCTCCCACTGTGATATTTGTTTCTCAGTCTCTTTCTCTCTGTGATTTTTGTATCTCAATCTCTCTCTCCCTGATATTTGTATCTCAGTCTCTGTCTATATCTCTGATATGTGTATATCAGTCTCGATCTCTCTGATATTTGTATCTCAGTCTCTCTGTGATATTTGTATCTCAGTCTCTCTTTCTGTGATATTTGTATCTCAGTCACTCTCTCTGTGATATTTGTATCTCAGTCTCTCTCTCTGTGATATTTGAATCTCAGTCTCTCTCTCTCTGTGATTTTTGTATCTCAGTCTCTCTATCTGTGTGATATTTGTATCCCAGTCTCTCTCTGTGATATTTGTATCTCAGTCTCTCTCTCTCTGTGATATTTGTATCTCAGTCTCTCTCTCTCTCTGTGATATTTGTATCTCCGTCTCTCTCTCTGTGATATTTGTTTCTCAGTCTCTCTCTCTGTGATATTTGTATCTCAGTCTCTCTCTATCTCTGTGTAATATTTGAATCTCAGTCCCTCTCTCTCTCTCTCTCTGTGATATTTGTTTCTCAGTCTCTCTCTCTGTGATATTTGTATCTCAGTCTCTCTCTATCTCTGTGTAATATTTGAATCTCAGTCCCTCTCTCTCTCTCTCTCTGTCTGATATTTGTATCTCAGTCTCTCTGTGTGATATTTGTATCTCAGTCACTCTCTCTGTGATATTTGAATCTCAGTCTCACTCATTCAGTGATTTTTGTATCTCAGTCTCTCTGTCCATGTGATATTTGTATCTCATTCTCTCGCTCTCTGTGATATTTTTATCCCAGTCTCTCTCTGTGATATTTGTATCTCAGTCTCCCTCTCTCTCTGTGATATTTGTATCTCAGTCTCTCTCTCTGTGATATTTCTATCTCAGTTCCTCTCTCTCTGTGTGATATTTGTATCTCAGTCTCTCTCTCT